>NW_015386493.1:1110856-1124035 GCF_001527695.2 Protobothrops mucrosquamatus | reverse complement strand
TATAAGTAAGGGATGGTGTTAAACTATCTTGCTGAAATGGTAAAGATTTTGGGTATTTGAAGAACTAATTAAATGAATAATTTTTATTAATACGGAGGAGATGGATTGTTTAAGTTTAGAGTTTGGAGTTAGAGATATTAATATTTGTTTACTTGTATTTGAATATTAGCCTAGGTTTGGTTTGGGAAGTCCGGGGGGCAGGGGGATGGGATATAACATTGTGTAATATCTGTGATGTATTTCTTTTTTTTATGATGAAAACAATAAAATTTTATATTGAAAAAAGAATAAGACTCTAAAATAATGATACTGTTCCTGTGCAACTGGACTTAATATCCATTTTGTTTTTGTCTTCAGGATTTCGTAAAAATGATGAAATGAAAGCTATGGAAGTCCTTCCAATCCTCAAGGAGAAAGTTGCATACCTTTCAGGTAATGTAATATAATGTGTTTATGATCCTGATTTGTATTACTTAGCTTTTTGGTGAGAGATTGCTGATAGTGCAGTACATAGTTATGACAACTGAGCAACAATGAATATATCTTCAATTATTTATTGTATTTCTTCTGATACATGTTCAAACTTTCAGCATTTTGTCAATTAGTTTTCTCCAACAAAATCTTTAGGCAGAACTACTCAGGAAAAAAAAAAGAAATAGAAATGATCTAGTACAGGGCTTTTCAACCTTTTCACCCATTGTACCACTTTTGGGATATGCCAGTATCCGAGTACCACCAGTCGCCTAGCAAGGTGTCAAAAACTTGATGACACCCCCCCAAAAAAGGAAAAAAGTGATAAAGTACAGGTAGTCCTCGACTTACAACAGTTGCTTAGTGATTGTTCGAAGTTACATTGGCACTGAAAAAAGTGCCCCCCAAGCCACAGCCGAGCAAGACACCTGCCTGTCCTCCCGGCGGTGCTCTTCCTCCTGTCCGAGATTTTCATTGTTGTGAGCATTTCTGTTGAGGATTGGCAGCGGGGGTGGGGGGCTGTTTCGTTTTTATTCCCCCCGTCTGCTGGGTGGTTGCAGCAGGTTTTGGTCACATGACCCTGGGACACTGTGACCGTCATAAATATGAATTAGTTGCCAAGCATCTGAATGTAAATCACAAGACCCTGAAGATGCTGCAACATTCCAGCTGATCGGCGCTTCTTCTGGGCTCAGCAGAAATGCCAGGATCACTGCTGCTTTCCAGCTGATTGGTGCTTCTTCAGGGCTCAGCAGAAGCACCAGGATCAGTGCCAAGCTCCAGCTGGAGCCTGGCGCTGATCCTGGCACTTCCACTGGGCCCTGACAGTGCCAAAGAAGCACCGATCAGCTGGAAAGCGGCACTGATCCTGGCGCTTCCGCTGAGCCCTGACAGCCCTGCAGCTCCAGCCATCTCTCGCTCAGGCTTCTGCGGTGCTGCCATCACTTCAGATCATTCCCCTCCCCCGCTACCACTTTTCTAGGATGGTTGCGTACCACCTGCCAGGTGCCAATGTACCACAGGTGGTACCCGTACCACTGGTTGAAAAGCCCTGGTCTAGTACAAATCAGTCTTCTCAATCTCAGCAAACTTTAAGATGTGTGAACTCCTAGAATTCCTTAGCCTGCATCATTCATACAACAGGAGATGGACATTAACCCACCCCCAAATGCATGGGTTATGTAACCAGTTCACAACATGAGAGAAGGAAGTTTGAAGATTATTCAAGTGAGGCGTGTTATCTCTTTACTTTCACAAATAGTTTTCTTTTTGGGGAGGGGGGTTTTTATATTTTGTTGGATAGCTTCAAAATACTCAACAATTAGCTATCATTCTTCCATGAAGCCTTTGGTGTGATTTTGGTTTTTTGTGTTTACCAAGACTATTGCTGTGAACTAAATACTCTATAGTTACTTTGAATGCCAACGCTTAGGACTTTTGTGTAAAAATAACACAAGATTTTTCTTTTTTAAAAAAACCTTGCACACACCATTGCTCTATTCACATCATTCTTTTTTTTTTTTTTACTTCTGAACATGCTATCTAGAAATAAGATATCCTTGTTTCATTATCCCTTTGTTCTATTAACTCCGTGTTTTCTACCTAGGCATGTTAGTTTCCACCATGCTTGGCTAAAATGGATGCTATAGTTCAATACATTTGGAGGGCAACAGTTTGTTGGTATTTATTCCATAACATAATGACCATATTTTGAACACTTGCTTCCCTGGTATTATGTGCTTAATCCCTGTCTAGATTCTAAATCATTGGTAAAATGAGAATGGAGAGCAACTTGATAGAAAAAACAAACCCTTGATCTAATATTGTCATATACTGCAAAAGGTATTGATATTATCCTGGTCTCTTTCTTTGAAATCTCTGAACAATTGGTTACTTAAGAACATGGGTTCTAATAGTATGACATTGCAGAATGAAAAATGTAAAGTTTGTTCATTGATCTATAGTTTCTGGTTCCCCTTGTTGGAAGAGTTTTTGTCTGCATTAGCTCACACAACATGTACACAATGTAGAGTTAAGTTGCTTCTGTGGACCTAGTCCAGAGGTAGGCAACCTTGGCTCTTTTATGACTCGTGGACTTCAATTCCCAGAATTCCTGAGTCAGCCATGCTGACTCAGGAATTCTGGGAGTTGAAGTCCACGAGTCATAAAAGAGCCAAGGTTGCCTACCCCTGACCTAGTCAAAGGGCTGTTACATTCTACCTCCTTTCCTGGCCTCTGAAAGTAGGAATGTGAAGGAGTGACCACAAAGTGGATCTAATGCAAACTGTAATCGCTGTTTGCTCTATTTTCAACATATACACTTGCAGACAAACACTCAACAGCCTTGCTGATCTACATGGGAGGATCACAAAATGGGGATAGCACAGATAATGAAACAGACTTAGGCATTCTGTATGCAGAGAAGCTCTGACTCTGATCAGGCCATTATTATGCAGGTTTGTTTTTTTAACTGAAGTATCAAATGCAAATCAAATCACAGAAAAATGGGATGCTGGCCAACATTGCGGGAGATGTGTGAATTGTGGTTCACTGTAGAAGCAGTAAATAAGTGCCTTCTTCATACTTAACATCAACCTAGTATATCATATTACATAAATAAGTTCTTTGACTGTATTTGCACATTGTATTTACTCAGGCTTATGAATAAGCATGGAACACATCTTATCACCGCTCCTGATTTCTCCTTCCAGGTATAGGGCTTACTGCAGTTTTCCCCAGCTTTCTTCACTCTCCAGATGTTTGGGTGACAGCTCAGCAAAAGGGAATTGGAGGAGTTAATCCATACATCTGGAAGGCACACAGATTTTAGAAAGTTGGTGTAATATATCTCTGAGAGTAAGACATACACTATGCGTAGTCTCAGCCAACCAGACAATATAGTTATGGCGTGTACTAGATTTATTTATGGTTATGTTCTCTGGCTGATTGAGTCTGGAAGTAATATATGTCCTGCATCATACACTAAGTTGTATATTACCCAAATATGGCTGTTTGCTAGTCATATTGGTTGGAAGTGCGGGTGGGAGAGAGAAGGAAGAATTGGCACTAGCAAGCAAATGTACTCATACTTAACCATAAGTCTAAATAAACATGACATAAAAACTGGCCCTCATCCACCCAAATCTGCAATATGGGAATCTTCCCTAACAGAGGTGTTGTATAGGCTACTGAAATAATCTAGATGCATTGCTTTAAACTCTCGAGAGCTGTATAAATGCTCAGGATTAGTACTTGGAATCTCTGTTTGTAGCTGTCACACTTACTCCAAGCTGAATGTATGTCTTGAGATCTGGCTCAGAGATTTGGGAAAATAGCAGAAACTGGGTATAATTTCACTGAGATATTCTTCTCTCTTTTTTCCTTTCTGTTATCCCTTTACAACAATCTTCTGGTTCTTCTATTGCCAATCTGTTCCTCTTGCCCCTCCTCCATATTTCCTTTCTTGAAATTTTGGCTGGTTTTTTTTTTAACAAGTGTTGATAAAGGGCCTCTCTATGGCTTCTTCTCTTGTGCATTTACTTATGTGTTCCAACAATGATGTCTTGGGTGTTGGTACAGCTCTTCCTCTTGAAGTTCACATTTAAACTAGTCCTTTTTAAATGTTTGTTGTCCGCACACAAATGCACACACACACACACACACACCACCACCACCACCACCACCAGAGTATGCGAGAAAGAGCTTGAGAGAAGAGATGCTGCCTAGGAACAGTCAGATAAGAGACAGGGCAACCCGCCACTGCAGAGGGCAGAGATCCCCAACCTTTTGGGCACCAGGGACCGGTTCCATGGAGAAAGGTTTTTCCACGGACCAGAGAGTGTAATTTTGTGTGTTGCTTGCATCCCACTGATGGGACTTTGCTTGTTTGTGTGGACCGGTTGCTGGCATGCCGTGGCCCGGTATCAGTCCACGGACCAGGGTTTGGGGACCCCTGGAATAGTGGATAGGGCAGTGATGGCGAACCTTTTAGAGACCGAGTGCCCAAACTTCAACCCAAAACCCACTTATGTATTGCTGGGTGCTGGGTGGGTGTGGCCCGCCGGGTGGGCGTGGCTACAGTGGTCATGGCAGATGGGTAGGCGTGGCCAGGGTGGGCATGGCCAGCTCGATGTTGCTCCTGGGGAGGGATGCCTGTGAGGGCTGGGCAGGGTTGGGAAAGATCCAGGGGTCTCTGGTGGGTGGGGCGGTGGGCAGGAGGCTGGTTCTGCGAGGTAAGGTGAGGCAGGGCAGGGGTGCCATGTTACAGGGCAAGGCAAGGCCGGGGCCGGGGCGGCTGCTGCCTGACACCATCGGCCCCCGCACACAAAGGCCAGCAAGCGCATGGGTGCTGGGATGCATCCGGCCTCGTGGGACCTCGGCAAGTTAGCGGGCAGCTGGTTGAAGAGGATGGTTGCCATCTCCGGGGCATGGCACGCGTGCCCACAGAGAGGGCTCCGAGTGCCGCCTCTGGCACGCGTGCCATAGGTTCGCCATCACTGGGATAGGGCAAGAGGCTTAAAAGGAACTCTAAATTCTTGGGCTGGACCGCAAGAAAATCATACTTTCAGACTTACAAGATTCTGTTAATGTAGCTTTAGAAGAAAGTAGAATTAGATTACCTCATTGTATTTCCTGTCTGGTCTACCTGGTAAGGCTGACAAGTACAGAATCTACTGTATCTATTAACAATATGGACATCAGGTGATTTAGTAAATTATGGAACATTAATAAAGATTCCAGTTGGGTTTCAGATCAAATTACTTCATATAGGAAACAAACTGCTGCCATTTTGACTGGAACGAAAGCTTCCACTTGGGGATCAGAGCATTACTCACTGTAAACATTGCCATCACGCAAACGCTTCTAAATCCAGGTAAAAATCCTGAAGTGGCTCGAAAATCATCCTAACTGCAATGATTGTCAGAATAGCAAAGCCAGACTCTCCTCTCAATCTATGAGAGAGCACAGATTTCAGTTCTCAGTAAGTAAGCCCGTCCTTGTCCATGTTCCAATATTTTGTTCTTGGTGAGAAAATGAAAACACTGATATAGTTCAGAAAAGATCTCTAATAGCGCAAATGGGCAAATGATGCTAAAGTTAACTTCATAGCTGAGGGAAGAGGAGACAGCCACCTTTCTTCTACATTTGTATTTCATCTTCCCCTTATGTATATGTTTCTGCTTTGTGGAATCAGTGTATCGCTTCTGCATTTGATAACAAAATCTCATTTCCTTGATCAATTTACATCTAGACTTTCTTATAACCTAAGATTAAGGATAAAATCCAGCAGAGCAGTATGCCAGCATTAGACTAAATGTTAGCAGGTCTAATTGGCTGTTTTGTTAACAAATGTGAGGGGCCTGGGAATGGAAATGAACGGAGTATATTATGGCCATGCTTATCAGTGCATTATTTTCTAAACTAGTCGAAAAGCACAGCCTTGGTTTGGAAATGACATCCTTTAATCAAATGGCTTTAGTGCTTGGTGACTGACTATAAACTGCAGTTATAATGAAATAGTGCTTGCCCCAAGATTTTATCCTTTGGTATGTATTCCACTTGCGTTCTGCTATAAAAACTGGCTAGAATGTTTTCCCTACTTCTATATATTCCCTGGCACAATAAATAAAGAATTACCGGTGACCCAATAAAACATGTAAATTAGATTAAATTAAATATTTTACAGGATTCAAAAGAGAGATGGACTGGTGGTTCTGGACTCTAAATAGTATTATCTGTTTAACATGGATTTCAAAGTGGCTTGCAACTCCTGGCTCCCTACCTCTAACAAAGGGACAGGAGTTTTAGATGCACTGCATAAATATCTTTAGACTGAAACAAACAGCAATAAAACATTCACAAGGGATCATGCAAAATAAGTAGTGTACTGAATACTTGGGATAAATAGAGAACAAAAGTAAGCCCAGATTTTCTTTTCTTTTCTTTTATTGTTTATTTCTATGAAGAAAAAAACACTCAAAAATTAGCTCACTGGAGATTTAATAATTTGTTTAGCTTGCAAGATTTAATTATTAACAAGATGAAGATAAAATCTTCTGAGCCTTACTTCAGAATGAATTAGTCTACCTACCTGATTTGCAGAAACAAAAGGGAATATTGTAAGAGGGAATATTGTGGTACACATGGTCCTCAGTTAACAACCGTTTGTTCAACAACCATTCAAAGTTCAACAACCATGTGGGATTCACCTAATGACCACAGCTGGAACTGTAGTTGTAAACACACATAGTCATTTGATGCCGTGCTTTTGTCAAGCACAGGAAATCAGGAGTCCAGACAGTTCAAATGAATATATAGATTTGTTGCGCGCTAAAGCTCTTTTCATGAATCTGAACTACTAACAGTCAAAGCAAATTGGCAGTAGATAAGAGTCAATGGAATTCAAGGTGGGCCGGACTTATCTCTTACGAGCGTGAAGAGACTCGAGACTGATGATATATTGATCCCTCCCTCAAGCTCAGCCTAGTCATCTCCCACAGCAGGGGTCCCCACCCCCCGGTCCGTGGACCAGTATCAGGCCACGGCATGTCAGCAACCGGTCCGCAGAAACAAGGATGCATGCAGCACACAAAATCACGCCCCCTCCGGTCCACAGAAAAACCTCTCTCCACGTAACTGGTCCCTGGTGCCCAAAAGATTGGGGACCTCTGTCCTACAGCTTTACAATCATGTCACTTAGCAATTGGAGTTCCTGGTCCCAGTTATTGTTGTTAACTGACTGAATTTGAAAATTTTACAACCGAAATTTAGAATTTACCTATAAATTGTTGGGGAACTAATTTAGTTCTCCATATTCATTCTTAGAATTCAGTAGTGACTTTTAATCTGTTAAAGCAATATATTAAATTATTTATAGTTAACAATGTTATACTGGAAAATTATAATTTCTATGAGATTTATAAACCCTTGCTAATTAATTTATATGTTACTTTTTAATTCTTTTTTTTTTGTCTTATGTAGTTTATATATCTTTTTTAATGTTCCCCAAAAAGTACCAAAACCCCCCAAAATAAAAAAAAATGTTGGTTTATTGTTCTATGGCTTGAATTCAGCAGTAGAGTACATATAAGGTTACTATGGTATATTATATGTAGCAGCAGAATTTAACCCAGGTTTGTAGTAGTAGCAGTAGGAAAAAAATGCATTTAATAATAAACGGCATGACAAATGTAAAAATGTCGCCTTAATTTTTGCATGTGATGAGAGCCTCCAAGAAGAAGCATATGGGATGGCAAAACATAATCTGGGAGGGAATAGTAAAAATATAAAACCTATAAATTTAGTCTAAAGTTATTACTTGTGACATTTCTGATTACACTGGCTCAGATCACATTCCACCCTCAGCATCTTTGAGTATTGTCATCCAAAATAATCCTAATATTAGTACTCCCTTTCTCTGAGAGATCCAAGTTCAAAAGGACTTTGAAGCCTCCTTTCTCCATTGGAAAGCAGAACAAAGAGTAGCGTCCATTTACTTTCTTACTTGGAGAAGGGAAGTAATGGCAATAGCTGCCATCTTGTATTGTTTGGTACTCTGTGTGAACCCCTGCCCAGAATAAGGCAGATAGCATCTGGAGCTAAGCAAGCTGTACAAGAAGTCACAACCAGTCCTGACTCCATTCATTCCTCAGATTGTGCTTGCACCAGTCTCTTCCATGGATTTATTTTCTTGACATTTTCTTGCTCGTGCCAATAGTTTGGCTTCTCAATCTTGCAGAAATTAAGGGAATGATACAAAGGCATACAGTATCTTTATCGCTCAGAAGCTTAGAAGATTTGAGTCTGGATGTGGTTTTGGTAGAAAACCACCAGGGAATTGTAAATAACTTGGAGGGAGAGGACTATCTTTTCTGTGTTGGCATTCAAAATTGGGATCAGCCACCGAAAATAATTTTAATACACTGTTCTCAGCCTTAAGACATAGGAGAACATTAGTGTCTTAGATATGATAGTAATTTAGGCAGCATTAGAACATGCCCAATATTTTACCGAGCTGACTAAATAAAACATGGTTAAGTTCTTTTTCCTCTTTGCAAAAGGGTTCCCAACCTAAAACGGACAATAAAAAACACAACAGACAGAGAGGAACTGTAGAGCAGGGTTTTCCTTATGAAAATAGCTACATATTGAGTAAACCACTCTGTTCTTTCTAACCCCACCTTCAGTGATTGTTGCAAAGATAGAATGTCTTTGAAGCCATTTGCAGCCCTTTTGACAAGGTGAAGGGTACAAATGGAATTAGATACATATAAAATGCTTCCAGTATATCCATCATAATGTCTGCAGCTGTAAAAGAAGAACTTTCTTACCCATATCTCCCCCTAGTGTTGTGCATTTTAACTGAGAACATACACAGTGGTGCCTTTCTGTGGAAATGCAGTCTTGCCCAAATTCTTGGCTCAGATGCATAGCGAGCGATTGCAGTTCTCTCTGGGACAGAGGCCTTTATCTTCAATGTTTGCCACGGTCTGCAGGCACTCAGTATGTTTCTTTTTTTCAGGTGGAAGAGATAAGCGTGGGGGCCCCATTCTAACATTTCCAGCTCGAAGCAATCATGACAGAATACGACAAGAGGACCTTAGGAGGCTCATTTCATATCTTGCGTGCATCCCTAGGTAAGGGCGCCTTTTTGTGTATTTTGTGTGTGTCTCTGCAGCAAAACAAAATCATTTACACGGGCTATATTTTATGGAAACATGACCAGAAAGTCTGCTTTATTCTTTCATTCTGTCAGTTTTGTATTCTGCGTAATGCAATTTCTGTAATTACATAATTACAAGGAAAGCTTGTCCTGGAAGGAATGAAAGTATCAGGGAGAAAGTGGTTTTGACAAAATTAGAGCTAGTTTTAAGGGGCATTGCTGTGATTTTACTCAAGCATTTCGCTCAAGCATTTGGCAAACAGCAATACTGAAAAGCATCCTTGCCCTAACTCCACATCTTACTGGTGAAGGCTTAAAGCTCACCTTGTGATCTTCTAGGTATTGGTTGCAGAGAAAACCCCCAGAAATGGCATTAAGCATGATACTACAAAGTTGCTTTTCTGAAATTGTTCTCTTTTGAGATGACTGCTTCTTGCTATGATTTGCAGAGTTTTTCAAAAGTTTCAGTGCAGCTCAGATTTTAGGCATTGCTAGTATCTAACTAGAAGAGCCAAGCCTGCTTTGCAAAATATTGAAGGAGAAAATGAAAAAGTCAGATGGGATGTGTGGCAGAAAGGGAAGGCAGAGGAAGGGGGGGGAGGCTTTTACACACAGCTGAAACATGGTTAAGTTTGCCTGCCAATCTTAAAACATGCTGGATAAAAATCTTGTTTTTTTAAAAAAAAAAATCTGGCTGGAGACAATCTTTCCACAGGTAAAACTCCTACTAGGTGGATAGATGAAAATGTAAGCACAATCGACAGATGAATTATCAAGTTTGTACTTGTAATACAGCTTGCCTTTTTAATTGCTGTTCTATTTTTCCTTTCTAGTGAAGAGGTGTGCAAGCGAGGTTTCACAGTAATTGTAGATATGCGCGGATCAAAATGGGACTCTATTAAGCCACTTTTGAAGATCCTACAGGAATCTTTTCCATGTTGCATTCACGTTGCACTGATAATCAAGCCAGATAACTTTTGGCAGAAACAGCGGACTAACTTTGGCAGCTCCAAGTTTGAATTTGAGGTAATGTATTGCAGCAATGGGGGCTTTTATTTTTTTGCAGCGTTGGGCGCACCAAGCAAAGGGAAAACTGCCTTTTTGAGTCTCCTTTCCAGACATTTATGTATTTAATATTTTGCACTTGTTTAAAAAGAAAATCTGCATTGCTGGACCGTGGGAGGAGGAAATTACAGAGCAAGTTATCTATATTTAGAGTAAAGGAAAAAGGATACAGCATTGCTTCATCTTCTAAGCAGTCATTAAATACATAGCTCCTTCTGCGATAAAAGAATAAACTAGAAAATACATAAATGCCAATCATGACCCAGCTTGGCTGGAAGTATTGCCTCTGCTTACTAATGAGGAATCATGCTGTTAAGGATATCTGTCTGCTGTTCAAACATGGAAAACTGTTTATTAATAAAGAGTCTCAATATATGGTTGCAAGTGGTGATTTTCCCGGCTCCTCCTCTGCTATGGTGCATGGCATTTGGTATTAGCTTGGTGTTAGGAATATAATAATAATAAAGTTGGAAGGGACCTTGGAGGTCATCGAGTCCAACCCCCTGCTCAGGCAGGAACCATTTCAGAGAAATGGCTGTCCAGTCTCTTCTTAAAAACTTCCAGTGTTGGAGCATTCACCGCTTCTGGAGGCAGGTTGTTCCACTGATTAATTGTTCTAACTGTCAGGAAGTTTCTCCTTAGTTCTAAGTTGCTTCTCTCCTTGATCAGTTTCCATCCATTGCTTCTTGTCCTGCCCTCAGGCGCTTTCAAAAATAGCTTGACTCCCTCTTCTTTGTGGCAGCCCCTGAGATATTGGAACACTGCTATCATATCCCCGCTCGTCCTTCTCTTCGTTAAACTAGACATACCCAATTCCAGCAACCGTTCCTTATATGTTTTAGCCTCCAGTCCCCTAATCATCTTTGTTGCTCTTCTCTGTACTCTTTCTAGAGTCTCAACATTTTTTTTACATCGTAGTGACCAAAACTGGATGCAGTATTCCAAGTGTGGCCTTACCAAGGCATTGTAAAGTGGTATTAATACTTCACGTGATCTTGATTCTATTCCTCTGTTAATGCAGCCTAGCACTGTGTTGGCCTTTTTGGCAGCTGCAGCACACTGCTGGCTCATATTTAAGTGATTGTCCACTAGGACTCCGAGGTCCCTCTCACAAATTACTACTATTGAGCAAGGTACCCCCTATACTATACCTGTACATTTGGTTTTTCTTGCCTAAATGTAGAACCTTACTTTTTTCACCATTGAATTTCATTTTGTTAGATAATCTTCTGATGCAAAATTATGTGTCACGGATTTGGTCAGGAGACAGTAATCTTGTCCCATTGAATATTGCTGAATGCNCCAGAAATGGCATTAAGCATGATACTACAAAGTTGCTTTTCTGAAATTGTTCTCTTTTGAGATGACTGCTTCTTGCTATGATTTGCAGAGTTTTTCAAAAGTTTCAGTGCAGCTCAGATTTTAGGCATTGCTAGTATCTAACTAGAAGAGCCAAGCCTGCTTTGCAAAATATTGAAGGAGAAAATGAAAAAGTCAGATGAGATGTGTGGCAGAAAGGGAAGGCAGAGGAAGGGGGGGAGGCTTTTACACACAGCTGAAACATGGTTAAGTTTGCCTGCCAATCTTAAAACATGCTGGATAAAAATCTTGTTTTTTTTAAAAAAAAATCTGGCTGGAGACAATCTTTCCACAGGTAAAACTCCTACTAGGTGGATAGATGAAAATGTAAGCACAATCGACAGATGAATTATCAAGTTTGTACTTGTAATACAGCTTGCCTTTTTAATTGCTGTTCTATTTCCTTTCTAGTGAAGAGGTGTGCAAGCGAGGTTTCACAGTAATTGTAGATATGCGCGGATCAAAATGGGACTCTATTAAGCCACTTTTGAAGATCCTACAGGAATCTTTTCCATGTTGCATTCACGTTGCACTGATAATCAAGCCAGATAACTTTTGGCAGAAACAGCGGACTAACTTTGGCAGCTCCAAGTTTGAATTTGAGGTAATGTATTGCAGCAATGGGGGCTTTTATTTTTTTTGCAGCGTTGGGCGCACCAAGCAAAGGGAAAACTGCCTTTTTGAGTCTCCTTTCCAGACATTTATGTATTTAATATTTTGCACTTGTTTAAAAAGAAAATCTGCATTGCTGGACCGTGGGAGGAGGAAATTACAGAGCAAGTTAGCTATATTTAGAGTAAAGGAAAAAGGATACAGCATTGCTTCATCTTCTAAGCAGTCATTAAATACATAGCTTCTTCTGCGATAAAAGAATAAACTAGAAAATACATAAACGCCAATCATGACCCAGCTTGGCTGGAAGTATTGCCTCTGTTTACTAATGAGGAATCATGCTGTTAAGGATATCTGTCTGCTGTTCAAACATGGAAAACTGTTTATTAATAAAAGAGTCTCAATATATGGTTGCAAGTGGTGATTTTCCCGGCTCCTCCTCTGCTATGGTCCATGGCATTTGGTATTAGCTTGGTGTTAGGAATATAATAATAATAAAGTTGGAAGGGACCTTGGAGGTCATCGAGTCCAACCCCCTGCTCAGGCAGGAACCATTTCAGAGAAATGGCTGTCCAGTCTCTTCTTAAAAACTTCCAGTGTTGGAGCATTCACCGCTTCTGGAGGCAGGTTGTTCCATTGGTTAATTGTTCTAACTGTCAGGAAGTTTCTCCTTAGTTCTAAGTTGCTTCTCTCCTTGATCAGTTTCCATCCATTGCTTCTTGTCCTGCCCTCAGGCGCTTTCGAAAATAGCTTGACTCCCTCTTCTTTGTGGCAGCCCCTGAGATATTGGAACACTGCTATCATATCCCCGCTCGTCCTTCTCTTCGTTAAACTAGACATACCCAATTCCAGCAACCGTTCCTTATATGTTTTAGCCTCCAGTCCCCTAATCATCTTTGTTGCTCTTCTCTGTACTCTTTCTAGAGTCTCAGCATCTTTTTTACATCGTGGTGACCAAAACTGGATGCAGTATTCCAAGTGTGGCCTTACTAAGGCATTGTAAAGTGGTA
>NW_015386493.1:1058343-1110095 GCF_001527695.2 Protobothrops mucrosquamatus | reverse complement strand
TCCCTCTCACAAATTACTACTATTGAGCAAGGTACCCCCTATACTATACCTGTACATTTGGTTTTTCTTGCCTAAATGTAGAACCTTACTTTTTTCACCATTGAATTTCATTTTGTTAGATAATCTTCTGATGCAAAATTATGTGTCACGGATTTGGTCAGGAGACAGTAATCTTGTCCCATTGAATATTGCTGAATGCCTTGGGAGATGGAATAGCGCAGAATATTCCAGGCATGGCTGTGGTTGATAAATGGGTCTTTTTCACGGGCCTGTTGAAATGAGCGGTAGTAGGGATAACCAATTTCTGCAGAACAAATATTTCACTGGAAGCAGACTAACGAGTAGCATCGAGGAACATGTAGTCTCTGAATATTTTCCCAGTATTAGAATATATTTTACATTGAATATATGAACATATATGAATATGTTTTCCCAGTATTAGAATGTATAAGAAGCAAGAGCAGTGCTTGTGGTGGCCCAGCCCACGCCTTCCTCCACACTACCTCCATTGAATATTCTTACTTTGCAGTGACTTTGGTTGCATCAGCATCTCCTCCTCATTTACATTATGTCAGCAAAGCAGAGTGGATCATACCCACTCTGTCAGATCTAGTGGGATAGGCATCAACCACAAGGGATAGGCAGTCCCACAAATAATCTGCTCCCCTGCCATGCAGGGCTTCAAAAATGAAAGCTAGCATCTTGAATTGCACCTAGAAGCCTACAGGGAGCCAGTAGTGCAACTTGGCCTTATGTGCACGTATCATCGGATGCCCACTGCTTCACATGCTGCATTGTGGTTAGTCTGAAAATTCCAAATACTTTTCAAAGGTAGGTTTCCTGCCTGAGCAGGAGGTTGGACTAGATGACCTCCAAGGTCCCTTCCAACTTTATCATTATTATTATTATTATTTGCAATCATCCAACTGGAAGGAGACTAAGATGATTGTAAGCAGTGGCTCCCCATCTGGGGACAGGTGCAACCGATGGGCAAGGTTTATTTGTGCAAAGATTTTCCTGGCCACAATTGCTACCTATTGCTCAAGCAGAAGCCATCAGATTGCACACCAACTCTTCCTGGGGAACTTTAACCCCATTCAGAGTTACGAATGGAAACTCATTACACCTGCTAGTGAGAGTATAAAACCCCCATCCACTCAGTCTTGTCAGGGTTGAGCTTAAGCCAAATCTTCCTCATCCATACCTGAATAGTCTCTAGGCATCATTTGTAGATGTGCAACTACCATTAGCATACATGCTAATAGATAACATCACCCAGGGTTTTTAAATGTATTTCAGTGGGAAGAAAATTAAACCCTGTAGTGCCGTGCAAAACACAGACCGAGGGATGGATCCCATCTCCACCCCCAACTGGAACCATCTATAGATGGAGAACCACTGGCAGACTCTGCCTCCCATTCCCAACCCACTTCCATCAGCCAGGACGTTTCCACAAATGATGGTAGCAAAAGCTGCTTAAGAGACCAAGGAAGGCCAGGATGGGTATACTCCATCCATCCTGACCTGTCTTGGTACTATTTTATTTACTTATTTGCTTTTTATGTGCTGCAACTGTAGCTCATAGGAATTGTGTTTCTTAAATTGATCCACTTTTTGTATGTCACTTAGGGAAGTGTTGCTGTTGGATGATTGATTGAATGAAGCAAATAGAACAGTGTTCAGGATGGCTTGATCAATGCAGCAGCAGCAGCAATGGATGGAATTGAATAATTGCCCTTTGCAGAAGACATACTAGCAGGAGAAGCTCATCACCTTTTTTGATGTGTGGGAGGATTTGCTGCTGTGAAATGGGAAGAGTGTTAGGCTTCTACATATTTTTTCAGAGAGCAGAGGCTGTAAGAAGAGAACTGGGATATTTGTACTGAACTTCCTTCTAATTTTGTAGGAAGGGCTGCCTTCTCCTTTGCTACTTGTTTGAGGATGGAGTGTGGTGGTGACTGTTGTTTGGGCCTAGAGCTTTGAAGCAGAATATCTCTAAAGTACCTATATTTTGATAAGCTGCTGGTTTGCACCATCACCATTTTGTATGCTCTGAAAAGCCAAAGAGAGAGAGAGAGAGTGGGAGGGAGGGAGAGAGAGAGAGAGAGAAGCTTTATATGCACCTTGTCTTTGTGGGGGCCTTATATAATGGTCATACAATGCTGAGCCAGATTACATCATGTGCTCTGTTGTGAATACACACAGATGCTTCTCCACAAGTTGTAATGCTTCCCTGTGCACATTTGTGCATTAGATAAAGGTTCCAGAGAGAAGGGCCAATTGGCATATTCATATTGGAAGTAGAGCGTCTTGGCGTCGCTTTATTCCCTGCTTCTGTGATAACTCCAGTTTGGATTAATTTATTTCTTGGGCTCTTGCAACAAGAATAGTGAAATTTGTAAATCTGAATTTAGAATTCTGAATAGACACTTCAGACTATTTTATTTTGTACCTTCCTATCTTGGCCGCCTTTGCATGGAATTATAAATCCAAATTTTGGCTTCAGATTCTGACTTTTAGGAGAACATTGAAATGAGATTTCCTACTTCATATAGCTGATTGCATGATACAAGCTATGGGGGAGCAATCACGAAATACAAACCAGTATAGAAATTTGTTCTGGTATAGTGTTAAAATTCACCAGAAGAGCAAATTACCAGCGAACCATCTTGGATTTTAAGATCAACAGAAGACATAGCTTTGGCTCATCCATGAAATTAGTAAGATTATGAGTGGAGATTCAGTCCACAGCGGTCTCAGTTCTCCCTCTCTAGAGAGAACTGTCAGGGTTCATCTACAAGTTTTCAGGAAGCAAAATTAAATATTTATAATTTAAGAAGACATTGTAATCTTGACTACTGGGAATTGTAGTTGACTCCACATATGAGTTTAGTACTTGGCATTAATTTGTGTTAGTTGCAGAGGGGGGGATGCTTTTATCATCATCATCATCATCATCATTAGACTTTATGCCACTATACACATACATACAAATATACATAAGTAGTCACTGATTACTGACCATTCAGTGACCATTCATGCTTACAGTGACACTGAAAAAGGAGACTTATGACCAGTCATTGAACTTCCAGCTGTCACAGCACCTCTATAGTCATGTGATTCCAGTCTAGATACTTGCCAACTAGCTTGCATTTATAGTGGATGCAGAATCCCCTCCCCGTCAGATGACCATAATTTACAACCTTCCCTGCTGGCTTCCCACCAGCCCAGTCAATGGGGAAAGCAGAGGAAGGGTTGCAAATCATCCAGTAAGTCTCTCACACCCGCCGGGCAGCAGTCACGCCAACTCTGCCACACTCGTGCCGTGCCTTGCGAGCTGCTTGCACACCCTCCCTTGTTAGACAGCAGCCATGCCCAGCCTCACCGTGCTTTACTTGCCTGCCAGCCTTCTTGCAAACCATATGGGACTGGCTTAATAACCCAAGATCCCGAAAGATTAGATATGCACAGAATAGATTGATAAATACATATGCTTAGATGCGTTTAGGATAGATTAATAATTTTGCTTAAAAATGAGATATTTTTTATATAAAGGATTAAAGACAATTTAGAATATTAAGAATGCTTTTTTAAAAATCTGAGGTTTATTGCTATGACATTGCTATGACATGATTTAAGGTATGTTATTATTTTTCTAGCTTGAAGAGACTGATTAATTGATGGATTTGATAGGTACAGGACAGATTAATTTTTTACTCCAAATAAGGGAGATTAATGGAAGAAGAAGTAAATAAGATCTTGATAAAATTAAGAAAGTAGAACATACGTGGAAGGGATAGTTGAATTGAAAATGTTTTTATTTAAAGTTAATTTGATTATGGTATTGTAAACTAATGAAGCTTAAAAACAGGTTCAGGTTGAATACACTTAAGCTAGAATTGGATATTTTAAATGTACTATGCTATTTGAGGGGAAAAGAGAGGGAATATTTGATGTATTGATTGTATTATGTATATATGTTTTGTTTTGGGCTGTTTGATTACCCTAGCACCATGGTGTGTCCTGAATATGTTGTTCTAAGAAACTAAAAAACCAATAAAATTTGTTTAAAAAATAATAATAACCCAAGATCCTCATTTAACAATGGGAATGGGGAATGCTGGGATTGCCATTGCCAAGCATTGCAGTCGCATGAAGTCATGCTTTACGCTCACATTACTTAATGTTGAAAATACCGGTTCCAATTCCTGTCATGAACCAATGATTACCTGTAATCAACCGAGTTTGTTTTTGTATGCCCTCAGTTGAGAGCTACCTACGAATGCAAGATGGGGTCAGATGAGTTAGCTTTTTATATTCATGTTATACTTTGGTCCCCAGATTCTAAAACTAATCCTTATCTTTTGCCCAAGAGACCACGATAAGAAAAGTCTATAGCCAGGCTATATCTAGTTAAATCTTGGTTCAGTCATAGCACTGGGAAACCTGGCTGCTGTAGAATTATCATGCTTTGGAATGATCTTGCCTAGTCTAAATTAATGTCCCATTTATGAAACGTGTTGAAAGAAACCCACGTAGAGGAAGAAAAGGTAGAGTGATAAGTAGAACAATTAAAACTGGTGTTACTTCATGTTCTTCTTATTATGTTTTATATATGTTATTTGTAATAGCGCCTAGTATGCACATTTGTGTGCTTAAATATACCATGCCGCATAGCTAACAATTAATCTTTGCTTTTTTAGACAAACATGGTGTCTCTGGAAGGCCTTACCAAAGTTGTCGACCCTTCTCAGTTAACTCACGAATTTGATGGCTGTTTGGAATATAACCACGAAGAATGGATAGAAATCAGAGTTGCCTTTGAGGATTATATTAGCAATGCCACTCATATGCTCTCTAGGTTGGAGGAGCTGCAGGATATATTGGCCAAAAAGGATTTGCCTCAGGACTTGGAGGCAGCCAGGAGTATGATAGAGGAGCATTCACAATTGAAGAAAAAAGTCATTAAAGCTCCTATTGAGGATCTGGACTTGGAAGGGCAAAAGCTACTGCAGAGGATACAGAGCAGTGAGACTTTCCCCAAAAAGAACTCCGGGTCTGGAAACGTGGATCTTCAGAATCTCTTGCCGAAAGTATCTACTATGTTGGACCGGCTGCACTCAACACGGCAGCATCTGCATCAGATGTGGCACGTACGGAAATTGAAATTAGACCAATGCTTTCAGCTCAGGCTATTTGAGCAGGATGCAGAGAAGGTAAATGTAAACTTTTACGAGCTGTTTTAAGGTGATTGGGCCATATATATTAGCACTTGGTTCTGTGGAAGCATCCTGCATTTTTCCCTTTTAAAACCTAGATTTTATGATTCATCTGTTCTCCTGGCCATTCAGGCATAGGAAGTATGTGATGATTAATGCCGCAGAAAGAAGAGGTGGCTTTCCTAGCAAAGTATGATGTTGCCAGAGCCCCCATTAGTTGTTAAAGCTTGTTCTTTAGCAGCCTCTCCAAGCTGATGCCCACCAGATAAGTGGGATTCTTTTAGTACAACTGGAGGACACCAATTTAAGGAAGGCAGTAGTAAATTATATGCACACAGACATAGAGAGACATACATACATACATGCACACACTCTTAAAGAAAGAAAAAGAGATAGGTGGAAATCTGACCTCTAATTTTCAGATTCCTTAATTTTTTTTTATAATCTGGCAGTTTTTTTTAAATTAAATGTTTATTTTTATCCCTCCTTTTTTATTCTGATAGGTGCTTGATTGGTGGTAATTTGGATACCAATCTTTTGCACAATTCAGAATAAATCACGGTGTAGGGACTCGCTATATCTAAAAAGTAAGACTAGGAAAAAGCATAAGATACTGGAGTAAAATATTTATTTTTATTGTTATTATAAATCACTTTAACCTAGCTAATTTGATGATTTGGACAAATTAATCATAACACTGGGATTTGAGTGAGATATCTTATTACCCTTACACATATGTACATGCTGTTCTCAGCCAAGGTTGGCTTCAAGTCTGGATTGCAATTAAGAACCAACAGAGAACAAACAGCCCAATAAAATCATAACCAATCCACTATTATTACTGTAGCTTGGGGGTTTTTTTGGGACTCCTGCCATTTTTCTTTTCTGGGCTGAAAATCAACATCTCTAAAGTTCTTTCACAGAGGGCTTTTTCAGGAGACCCAGCAAGTTTTTAACCATATATTTTCATCTAAACAGCTAAAATATTGCAAAAGTCTCAAGACAGTTATATACTCTGTATCGTCTTCCCTTGTGTTGAAATAGCTTTTTAAAGCATCTACAAGTAGAAGTCAAATAAAAGGCATAGGCTGCACTGCCTTTCAGGCTATTCTAATTCCAGCCCTAAAATAGGGTCTTTCTCTATTAGCTAGTAATAGGGATTTGGAGGAAAGAGTATGAAAAACACTGAATATTTTTGAATCTGAAGTATCCAGTTTTTAAATGCAACGTGCTTTGCCTGGAGTTGGAAACAGTCACTCCCAAGTATTTTGAGACACCTATTAGTGTGAACTACTCTGTTTTGAGCTAGGAACACTTCCAGAATGCTGGAAACTAGCAGTTTCACATCTTTAAAAAATTGCTTCATACTTGAAGCATAAATAGGAAATAGGAAGTTCTGAATTTGAAAGCAGTTTGACTTGGAATGTTGTGCATGTCCCTGTTTTTAGCCGTGTCTTAATATTCCATTGTTTGGATTTCATTTTTATAGATATTCAGAAAATATATGGTATTCTCTGTTTAGAGGTTTACAAGCTTTCTTAGCCTGATTGAATAGATGAGAAGCTCTGAATAGATTCTACCTAAATTATATCCTAACATGGGGACATATTTCCTGCTTGGAAAATACATGGATCCAGCATCCCATACATGCAGGAAATGTTCCCCCAAATTTAAGATTCAGCAGGGGCTGGAAAGAAGCATCTGGAAATATATGATTGATTCATCCTTTTTGCCAGTGACAACAGGAGACGATAAACATGAGTTGGAATGAATTCTAACCTTATGCTTTTCTTCTGTAGCTGGATGCCCTGGAGAATTAAATAAGTGAAAAGAATGTTGTTAGAATGTAACATACATTTGGGTTTTGCGCTATTTTATTCTAAGCAAAAACATATGTGTGCCATTGTATTTATATTTCAGGTTTCCTATGTCTGATTATCATTATTATAATGAACTAGACTGGTCCATGAACGTTTATTCCATAAGAAATTCTGTATTTGGGCATTTGGAGATGCCATAGCTCAAATTGAACTGTGTTTGATTACAACATAATTTTAACGTACTTTTGAAACAATATCTGTATCTGCTGGGAGTTCCTGCTTAATCTTTGCTATTAAAGTAAAGGCACCTGAGCAGCTGGCTTTAGATTTACATTCAAACTCTTAGAGCTGTTTGGGGCATCTTGGTTGTCTTTATTACTTTGTTTATATTTAGGGGGATAAGACAGACAAATCAGATGGTGAATCCCAACTCCAACTCAAGCACATAGCATTGGAGAGTATTTGTGTTTGTTTATTGTACCAGCAAAGAATTATAACTAGAACATCAAAGCTTTAAAAGATTATAAAGAAGAGAACGCCTCCCCCCGAGATATTGTTATTTGGATATTTTTATAGGACTCTTTTAAAGTGCGCCTATACCAAATAAACTAAATAGTAGGTATTCATTAGCTACCTTTTTAAAATGAGTTGTAATTAGATGTTTTAATTCTCATCCCACAAATTCCAAATAGCCATGCCAAAACTTCACATTGATTGACACTCTCGCTTTTCAAATCTCAAGTATAGCATGCAGTAAATTAAAACATATAAGCAATAAAACTATCTAGTTGAGCACATATCAACATCAAATTTAGAATAGGAGTATCTTGTTCAAAATTATGAGTCAATGTCCGAAATATTTTAGTTCAAATTAGAATTTCCAATCTACCTTGGACAAACCTGACTCTGAAATATCCTGTAATATATTAATACAAATGTAGCCTGAGAATTTTCAAGGGTTTCTTTTAATTTAATCTCGGGTATCCATTTCTTTCACTTTATTATTTATTTTTAAAAAGGCATATATTTTATAACTGCCTGAATTTAAATGTTGACATTTCTTCTCAACCAACTGACACCATAGAATTAGAAATTCTGAACATCTCAGTTAAAATGTGTTGGTCAACAAGTTAGTTATTTGCTCCTGGAATCACTGAAGGAGATGGAGGGATTTTTCAGTCCTATCTTTTGGCCCAGCACTCTCCTTCCCTGAACAGATGATATGATCTCAGAGCCTTCCCAAGTGGTAGTCCTGGGGGAGCACAATGTAAGGGTTGAAGCTAGTCAGTCTAGTGCAGCCCAGGATTTTATGGATATCATTACAACAAATGGAACTATCCAAGAATGTCATTGACTTGACATGTAGAAGAAATCATCAGTTGGACAGGAAACTGCTGATCTGGGCTGGGGGTTCGACACCCCACTGTCATGGATAGACTGCTCCGTTGAGATTATCAGTGTCGTTTCCCCATGGCAATGTGGCTTTCATGGTTTTCCAGTTATGTTAGGCACTTGAGTTGAAGCCCTGTGACTTGGCCCATTGCCATACAATAATGGGGCAGATGGGAGGATTATGGGTTTTTACACTGTGATATTTTAATGATGTAAGCTGTGTATGAGTTGGCTGGCCATATAAATTTGTTTAATAAAAAAAATCATAAATTATCCTTCCCCACCCCCACTTTTAGCCACCATCTCCTTCAGCTTGCCAAAATTACCTGGTTATCTTGGAATGACAACAATAAAGTAAGTAGAACTTACTTTACAAGTAAGAACAAATGAAGGAAACATATGACAAATCTAAATGAGTAGTATGAGAATTCATTACTGAGCTTACTTTACGGCATGGAAGGAGTTGTTTTCTACCATTCGTTGTATTTTTAAGTGTTTTTGATGTTTGTTCTGATTTGTGAAGCATTTTTAATACTTTGACCTCGAAAGGGAATTGATTATACCCTTCATGGCTTAATATGGTAAAGGGTGGCATCTGGTAAATTTGGCCACATCTGATATTTCATAATTAATGAAGATGTTTTGGAAGAGGTATCCACAGCACTGTGTAGTCCACTATTGTTGAGGCCAGAAGATGAAGATTATGCTCATGGAGAAATTCAACCAGTTATGTGTACAGGTAGTCCTTATTAGTGACTGCTGTGAACAGCAACCATTTGCAGTTACAATGATAATGAAAAAGTAACTTTGCAACCATTCCTCACATTTACAACCTTCACAGATCTGGAAGGGGAAGGAAAGCTGAAGTAAAATCACAAACACAATCACTGTTTCACTTGATGAGCACTTCAAATTAATGACTGTGTTTACAGTCCCTAAATGAAAACCAACTGTATTTATTTTTGTCTTGATTTGTTACATCTAGTAAGAAGGGGATAGCCAGTTGAATTGAAAAAGTCATTAATTCATTGTATTATTAATTCTGATAATGATCAGATCCTATGAAAGAAGCAAGAACCAGGCCACTAATGAAGAAATCTAACATGGACACAGAGTAGAGAATAAGGAAAAAATGAGCAACCCTACCTTTATTTTCAGATACGATACTCAAGTGTGTGGATGATGACCAACTCCAAGCATTCCTGCATGAAGTTGATTTTCTCAGATTCATTTCAAATTTGGTCATCCTGTGGGTATATTTCTCTCTGAGTGTAACAGACAGAACAGAGATTTGCGTATTATCTTCAAAATCTTAACAGCTTTCAATAGTATTGATGTGGTATCTTCCCGAAATGTCTGAGATAGAAGCACTGTTTTTTTCAGTTCCGCTCCTAGTTGACTAAACATTCTCAGAAGGTCGTGCTCTGGTCTTATACCCCTGTTCCATGGCAGCAGGATCACAGAGGTCCTCAGCTTTATGCCCATAAAATTTAATATCTATGTGAAAGCCATTGCAGGAGATCATTTGAAGTAGTGTGCTTAGTTTAACAATACACAGTTGATATACAGCTTTACCTCATTTTTCCATCTAAACTGGTGTAGCAGTAAATACCCCAAATCAGTGGCTCAGCATAGAAATGATGAAGCCCAATGAATGAAGTTCTGTCCAGACAAGGAGGTGCGCTTGGCGAATGGCACCTCTGCTCAAATGGACCACATTTGGCCTGTTCTGAAAAGGATTGCACTATTCTTAAAATAATGAACTGAGGATATTCCTGGATCCAGTACTGTCACTAGTGTCATAGATGGTTTTGATGGCCTGCAGTCTGCTTAGGGTGAAGTACTGGTTTGGATCCTTTCCAAACAGGAATATCTTGACATCAGTTATCTGCTCTGGCAACTTATGCTTGGGGTTAATTTTGAAGACAGTTCAGAAACTTTGAACTGTCCAAAATAGAGCTGAAGTTGGAGGTGATCAATATGATCACATTGGTTGATAATGCTCTTCAATTTGTTAATGCTTGTTGGTATGCTGCCAAGTTCTTATGAAATTCTTATAAATGAAGTTTCCTATTTTCATTAAATAGTTGCTTTTTCAGTTTATTCATCTTTTGAAATCTTACCTAATCCATTGGAGGGAAGGAGCCCACATCAGCCAAATACATTTTGGAGAGTATATACAAACACATTTTCGACCAAATAAGTAGAATATAAGGCCCAGGTTGATTATTTCATCTTGTTTCATTGGTACTGTACATCAATAAACATTTTTTCAGTGGGTGTTTCAACAAATTTTGCATTTGACAGATATTGTGTCTTTTGGGGTAGTGCTCCTTTATACTTACTTCATTTTTTCAAAACGAGTCATAGCATGTATCACTTTTATCAATTTCTTTTTGCCTAGCTAGCCTTTTATCTTTAGGTTAATATTTGAGGCATATTGAGAAACCAAAAGAGCCAACTAGTTGCCTCAAGGCGATTGTTACTAGCTACCTGAATGGTTATTTACATGACTGTCTTGCTCAGCTCTGTACTACCATTAGGAAGCTTTGCTAAAATTGTAAGTCATTTATATGATAATGGGCAAATGTTTTAAGCCTCTGTGCACTTCTATGCTGAACATTAATTTTTGCTTTCTTTAGATGTTTGACTGGATCACACACAATAAAGGGCTGTTTTTGAACAGCTACACAGAAATTGGAGCCAGTCACCCTCATGCTATGGAACTTCAGACACAGCACAACCATTTTGCTATGAACTGTATGGTAAGAATTTTGCAAGAGCACTTCGTTTCTTTTGATACACCTTGTTCTTTTTTATATCGAAGAATACAGAGCTTTGCTTTCTGATCCTCATTGAAGGCAGGGTAATGGAAAGTCTGGGGAGAATCCAGTGTAAATAAATAGCAGAGAAGAGAGATTGAGAAGAACATAGCTTGCTCGATTAGGTAACATACAAATGGAAAGGAGGACTTAATGGAAAAATCATTTGTGTGTGTGTGTGTGTGTTAGATACACATATATAAAACTTCTAGACATTACTGTTCAAAAAGTTGAAGTAATATTTAAAAGTACTATACAGTGTGTGTGGATGTGTGTCTGTCTGTCACAAACACACACAGAGTCAGATGCTGTACAGCAGGGGTAGTCAACCTTGGCTCTTTTATGACTCGTGGACTTCAACTCCCAGAATTCCTGAGCCAGCTAAGCTAAGCTGGCTCAGGAATTCTGGGAATTGAAGTCCACGAGTCATAAAAGAGCCAAGGTTGACTACCCCTGCTGTACAGCTTGGAAGGGAATAGGTAACTCATAGAATTCCCAAAGGAAGAGTAAAATACATTTCAAGCCTAATGGCTGAAGGGACCTAGCATTTAATTGACAGTTCTTAAAAGGGGTTTTGAAATGGAAATGCATTAATAAAACAAATGCTAGGATTTATTCAACTTTTGTGGCTTGTTTCTCCTGGGCATTACTTTCACTTGGATCTACAATTTGGATGTGACCTGTTTTGACAGCAGTTTTGAACTTCTGCAGTTTAGATGTGACCTGTTTTGACAGCAGTTTTGAACTTCTTAGGCCTACTTATCAAGAGGTCTGTTTGGGTTTTTCTTACTTAAAACAGAACTGAGTTTATGTAACTTAAGGTTGAATTGTGGAGTCCTTGGTGCTCTCTCCGCTTTATAATTCATTACCTGACTAGGTAACATCATCAGAATTTCTTTTTGAAGAAGAAAATGTGAAAGTTATAGCCTTTAGTAGAATTTTATATTTTCCTTAAAGTTTTATTCATATGAAGTCGTGTTCAACTTTTGATTGATCATTACTAATCAGTTTGCAATATGCCACTTATGAAAGGGAGGCTTCAAAAAGAGTTAAATCTTTTCTAGAGAAAAATAGAAACTTATCTAAATTAAGATTTTTTTTTAATACTCATATGATCCTAACAGATGTATCAGTCACATCTGTCCCAACAGACAACACAATCTATAGTGTCTCTTTTCTGGAACAAAATCTCTTTCTCTCTTTCAGCTCTGCCTTATTTATGGAGAGCAGGTTCATTGTCCTGAAGCAGGCTCCTTTCAGCTGAATAAACAAAACAAGAAGGAGAATCCCTTTCAAAGCTGTAGTTCTTTCAGGAGAACCATTGCCTACTTTGAAGAAAGCAAAACTTTATACTTACATTTTTGAAAAATGGTTTCCCCATTATCACACTTCTATATATAATTCTCTTAGCATTGGGAAGATGTCTACTTAATCAGATTATAGAATGACGAGCTTGATTTTGTACTACGGTGAAAGTGAAATCTCTCATCCAATTCTAAAGTAAATGAGGTCAGGTCAAGAATATAGTTGAACTGGAAGACCAGTGTCTGAAATTCATTTCTTCTCTTGAAGTCTCTCTCCCACCCAGACCTGAAGTTCTGGGTTTTTTTTCTAAAATTACCCTGTAATCAGCAGTTTTTATGCTTCTTATACAACCTTGAAAGAATATTTTAAACAAAAGATCCACTATTAACATTAGTTGTTCAGATCAGTCCAAATGCAGTATGTCCAGGGTTTGTCTTCACCTTAGTATGCCTCCCTCTAGCTCAGTTTTTCTACTGCTCCTTAAAACAGGGGGCAGTGAGTTGGAAATGGCATTGGCACAAACATTTGACATTTCTCTTTACTTTTCCAGAATTCAGTAGAGAGTCCTAAAACGTGGGGACAGTCAATTATGTTTTCTTACGATTGAACTATCGGTGCCATATATACCACGTTAGGTGCCTAATCATTTAAAATCAAAGATAAGAAGCTAGTAGTATCACATCAGATAACTGCTTTTGGCAATAGCTTCCTGGGTTTCTGTTAGACCAATGTAGCTCAGGGTTTCCCAATCTTTTAGCCTAATGAGTAATGTTATAATCTGAAAATATGTGCAAGCTGTCTTTGCCTTTTTGGGAAGGGAGAGTTTGCTCATTCAGAAAATAAATTCTCAGAAGTTACAAAGCACCTCTTTATCAGAATGCTATTGGCCACCACATCTCGTCCTCCAGCACAATGTTCTTTCTCGGAAAGTACTGTGGTATACTGTATTGTGTTACATTGGGTAAAAACTTACTGCATTTTAGTATGTTGTTATAAGCCAGTGTAAGTTGAGATGATTTGACAAATCAAGTTGAAAACAAAATACCATTGACTTACACACAAAATATAGTAAAAATGCAGAGTGTGACAGAGGAAAAGCTGACTCATATTGAAGGATAATTTATGGTATTTTTCTTAGACTTCCCCTCTCCTTGGCACTGAATAATTTCTTGTCCATTCTATTTCAACTTGCAACCAGAGCCATCATTTAATGTTTGTCATGCACGTAAAAAAGCACGACTTCATCTTTTTCCTATTGGGGAGTATTTTTGATATGGTTGGTCCATAGTATTATGCATTTGGTAGCAGAGCTCCCATCAATAAGGGTATCTTGGTTTTGTTTTTTTTTAAAGAAAATCTGATTTATATTGATTAAGCTCTGGGTTCCTTTTATTCGTATTCTCCCTGCCTTGGTTTATTTTGCCTATAGTAAAAAAATATACAACAGGGAAAAGGTACTGAGAGCCCTGTAGATATAGTTGAGTCGGAGCATCCAATAATCAGTATAAGCAATGGTGAAGAGAAGCCTAGTTTTAGAATAGTGTTTACAAAAACTCAATATTTTGTCTTTTCAATTCAGCATATTGGAAGTATACTTTTTTTTCTAAATAATAAGACTGGAGAATTTCTCTTGATGTAGACTTTAAGCAAGGTGCCTACTGTAAGGACATTAGCAGAAAGCTTTTATCTTGGCTGATGCTGGTTTTTAAGTCAAATCATCAAGTTTTAGTCCCCTTAGTAATCTTGTCTACCTCCTTCTTTTTTTATAGAATGTGTACGTGAATATAAATCGCATAATGTCGGTAGCCAATCGTTTGGTGGAGTCTGGTCACTATGCTTCACAACAAATCAAGCAGATTGCCAACCAGTTGGAACAGGAATGGAAGGCATTTGCTGCAGCCTTGGATGAACGCAGCACCTTGCTGGATATGTCGGCTATTTTCCACCAGAAGGCTGAACAGGTCAGTCATTCCACAAGGCCAAAGGATGTCTGTTGGTTTTCTAAGGTGTGATTGAATTTTATAATTGGTTGAGGACAAGAGTAGACAATCTAAAATTCTGAGACACTGTAGAGAGTGTCAAACTTGTGACGTTACGTGACGTGTCGTGATGTATTGCGACTTTTTCCCCATTGTTGGAAATGGGGTGGGCGCGGTTTTGGCATGACACATCCGACCCGTGGGTCAGCAGTTTGACACCCCTGTTGTAGAGCATTTGAATTATTTTATTAAATTGCTGATTGCAGTTGTTGAAAGTGGCCCTTTCCTGCCATTTTGAGCCATAGGCCAGCCATAGAAGCCATGTGCAAACCATGTTTCTAATCCCTTAACCAGATTTTCAGAAACACAAATGAACGTTCCCTTAGATCAGTGGTTCTCAACCTTTTTAATGCCGCGACCCCAACCGGTCATAAGTCGAGGACTAAGCCGGTCGTAAGTCGAGGACTAAGCCGGTCGTAAGTCGAGGACTAAACCGGTCGTAAGTCGAGGACTACCCAACCGGTCGTAAGTCGAGGACTTTCCCTGCCCGGGAGCGCCACGCATGCGTGGTTCCGCCCCCTGTGCCAGCCAAGGCATAGCTGGCAAGAGGCAGAGACGGAGCAGGCCGACCACCAGCTGGCCCAGCCCAAGGGAGGTAAGGCACCCGCCGGAAAAGGGGAAAAAAATGGCGGACAAAAGAAATGGCGGACAAAAGAAATGGCGGACAGCCTTGCTTGGCGACCCCCATGAAATGGTCGATCGACCCCAAATGGGGTCCCGACCCACAGGTTGAGAACCACTGCCTTAGATATTGAGAGGAAAAGCATGGTTCTTACCTACGTGGTATCAACACTTCATCTGCTGTGACCCTCAGCTCTCCTATAAATGTTAGACATGCCCCCCTCTCCGGCTGCCAAAATATTCTCCATCCTGGTTAGAATCAAGGGACCAGCTTGTATATTTGGCTTGCAGAGGTATTGAGAGGAGAGAAGACTCCTTACGGCTGATGAATCACTTAAAGTTACATGCAGCTATGATCTGGGATCCACCCTCTTAGATCTTGCTTTAGGCAGCAAGAAAGAGCCATCGTTGTGGTTGGTTTTGCTGCATTGCAAAACTGTACTTTATTTTTGCTGGAAGGAACAAGGAAACTCGTGTCTTGATTTTCTTCCTCCTATAAAAATTACACAAGGGAAAGAAATTGGAGTCTACTGAAATATTTTTTTCTTTAAAGGAAAGGCCCAAAAAAGGAAGCTTGAGGTAAATTTGTCTGTACCTGCTTTAAGGATTGTTGGTCTGTAAACTATGAATATTCATAGGTTCCTGCTCAAGGCATACATTGTAAAGGGCCTCAGAAATGAGCTGAGGATGAATAAAAGGCAGAAACAAAACAATCCTTTCTGCAGATTCATTTTCCATAAGTAATAAAGGATTTCTAGGAAAATGGAGGTGTTAGAATTTAAAACTAAAGTTAAATATTTTATCCAAGGCAAATGTTTCACTCTGGTTCTTAGCTGTTAGTTTTGCTATGTAACAGTTGCAAGTTATGTGTTGCTTCCAATGACTTAAAAACCTAATCTAGAGAGAAGCTGGCATAGAAGCTAAGCTCCAGCCCCTGAGTGGCCTTTTTCCATAACTAGAATGTGACTTTCTTAATGCTATCTAGCCGTGGTGGCGAACCTATGGCACAGGTGGCACGCAGAGCCCTCTCTGTGGGCACGTGCGCCATCGCCCCAGTCCTAGGCCTTTAGCTGGGTTTTCGCTTTAGGCCTCTGCCACCATGCGCAAAAAAAAAAAAGGTTCAATCAATCAATTTCAACTTCTCGCGGAAAAAAAAAGATCTCGCAAAGTTGGAATTGATTGATTGAACTTTTTAGTCCCACTCAGTCTGCCGTTACCACCGCAGCCATGCCCACCCAATGGGCCCACCCCCACCCAATGGGCCACCCCCACCCAATGGGCCACGCCTACCCGGCACCCAACAATACATAAGTGGGTTTTGGGTTGCGGTTTGGGCACTTGGTCTCTAAAAGGTTCGCCATCACTGCTATATAGTGTTCACTTATAAATTTATCTTCGTGATCTACAGTATTGTTTCTATTATAGTTAGCAGTGCTGTTTGAACTACCTTTATTGAGGGAAATGGGAGACCAATGTTCAGCTCTACTCTCTTTGATCATTGGAATACTATTTCAGTTTCTTGCTCCACTTGTACAGAAATACAGAAAACATAGTATCATATGATTCCTGATGCCAGCTGTCTTTAGCCACAATTTGTGTGGCCAGTACTCATGATGGGAACTGTAGTCCAAGAGTATGCACTTCCCAGATTCGCTCTGTGAGGGAGCTGGGCAGTTTCTAAATGTAATATATAACTAAATATAAATAAACATTAAAGAGGCCTAACTTTCTTACCTGGTATGTGTGTTCTAGATTGGAGAGCATATTGGGACAATTAGGACTTGTATGCTCTCACTTAGGACAGTGATACCCAAACCTGGGTAAATTACCCCAAACTGGATAAAAGTGTCTTTTCACAAACCCATTACCCATCATAACAGGGACATTTAAATTGACTTGAAGATTGACATGTGCACTAAAATATATTCAAAAATCTCCCAAAGTATTCCCATAAAGATGAAACTGCTAATAATAATTTGTTGAGATGACATAAACATCACTCAACAATATTATTTTTATAATACAGGTCCTTGAGTTATGACCATTCATTCAGCAATTGTTCAGAGTTATGACGGTGCTGAAGGAAGGGACTTGGACTGTACTGAAAGTTTGATAAGATTTTCTGATAAGTGGTTTTGGGCAATGAAGAATAAAGTTTGGAATCTTAGGGACTTCCTTTGCTTGCTGATGACACAAGATACACCCAATTATCTCCCTCTAGGCTGCTGCTGTTCCTCATTACTAAGCAGAGAAACATTGCCCTCATAACTTGATTGAATCTCAGTCATACTTTGAACACCCAAACCAGGGCCCCTGCTTCCAGCTAATCATATAGTAGACACACACACATACACACAAAAATCAACTCCCTAGTGTAGTTGGGGTTTTCTAATGGTCGAGAATTCAGCTCTGCTGTTCTTTATAACAATCTCCTTTGACATTATTGTCTTTTCTTCCGTTAAGCAAACAGCTCTATGATAGGTTGGCCGGGAGGCTGATTATTTTGAGAAAAGATCATTTGATTTCATAGATCCAATCCAATGAAAATTATATTTTCCAAGGCTTGTGTCAAAACCCCCCTAGATTTTCTCATATTAGAAGGAAATAACTGCCACCTACTTAAATTATATTTCATTATCAAGGGCCTTAAATGAATGTGATGCAGCTGGGAAACATTTCTTTCAAACTAGTGAATGATCTGTTTTTGATCTGAGCACTTTAAACAGGTCACTGTCTCTTGCCTTGAGAACTGTTGTAATGCAGCCACAGATTGCTGATTTGCAAAATAAGAATAGTAAAGGCAAAAAGTCATGAATTCAGGTAGCATGTTCTAGGTTTGCTACAGGGAGTTGCCCTATTACAGTATGGACAGATTACTGAAATGTGAAGAATTCCACAGATGCTAAATCGCATATAGAAAATTTAATTTCTAGTAACCCCACCCCCCCCTCAAATTGATAAGAACCCTATCTGAAATGATAACATAATGGGCTACTTGACTTCATATCATTTGTGACTGATTTACTAATCATATTTGCTCCCTGCTTGCTTTGTCACTGAGGTGAGTTTTTTTTTTATAAACATTCTGCCAAATTAAGATAAGGAGACACTGTCTACTTTCCCTAAGAGTCAACAACAACTTAAAAGATATTATCATTTTGAGTATCTTTGTATCCCTGAGGCACATATGAATAGTACAGAAATTGTTGAGGAAAACATGCCTCCTTTTCATCTGCCTTAAAATCGGAAGGGGTGTTCATACCTCAAAATGCCATTGAATTGTGTGGGATGTGTATTCTTATAAAAGAAAAGAAGCAAATTATTTTTATTTGGCTATTTCTGTTCCAGGAGAAATAAAACTAGAATGTAGAGGAGTCTGTTTGGATTAAATGGATTAACCTCATTAATTGTTTGATTGGATACTTAATTGTGTACTTTTTCCACACAAAACAAGAAAACAATCTATGAATTGCAAGTTATTGTATTAATGCAATGTGTCTCTTGAGTGTGTACAGTATTGATGGTGGGGATGATAGAAGCAAATGATTTGATCTGATTTTCTGGTGCCAGAGATTGCAGCTGAACTCTTTTGGATTCATTTGGAATTCTTTTGTATGTGAATTGAGGTTTGGCTTCAGATTGTTTTAATGTTTCCATATGTGTTTGTTTCCTCTTCCAAGCCTCTCCATAGCTAACAAAGAATTCTCATATTACTGAAGTGTTTGTTTTCTTTTTAACAACTCGCTCTGTTTTGCAGAGGATAGTGAAATGAATTGGTAATTCCTTTTTGAAACCCAATCATTTTTATATTTTGGAGGAGCCAGAGTGGAAATAAACTTGAAATTATGTTAGCAGCTGAAAAACTTTGTCTGCTTTTTAATGAAGGGGAAAAAACTTACCTTTGAAAAGAGGAGCTCATTTTGTAAAAAAAAAAAAAAAAAAGTGCTTGCTCAGAGAACTTGATGTTGTTTCTTAATGGGAATGCTTGTAGTGAAGAAGATTTTTTTCCCTCCTAGTACATGAGTAACGTGGATTCGTGGTGTAAGGCCTGTGGTGAAGTAGAGCTTCCCTCAGAACTGCAAGATTTGGAGGATGCTATTCACCATCACCAAGGAATATATGAGCATATTACCCTGGCATACTCTGAGGTAGGTGATATTCTATTTCCAGCTTGTGAGTACAATGTTTGCCATATTAAAAATATACAAAGGGCTTGTGCATAATAATATAACAGTGATCGTGCATTTAGCAAAAACAATGAAAATAAATTCTGTGGCATTTGAAAGAGTAATAACTTTTATTATTTTACTGCAGTACAAGATTCTGTAAACCAGAGTTCACTTTATCATTTATGTGTTTATGAGGAAGAAAGCAAAACTTGAGATGGGTCAGGCCGAAAGAGAATGGTTGGCTAAACGTCACCCAACGAGTTTCATACCCAAGAGAAGGACTGGAACTCAGTCTCTCAGTTTCTAGGCCAGCACCTGAGTCACTACACCAAACTGGCTCTCAGTCACATATGCCAAGCAACTGTGATTAAGAATTAAGAAAGTTAATGAAGAATTAAGAAATTTGATGAAGAAGCTTTTGGTCTGCAAATTGTGTTTCTTATGGGAATATGTTTGTCCTTAAGATGCTAGGAAGCAATTGTGCTTGCTTCAGTAAATTAACTTGGCATCACTGTGGAATTTTTAAAAACTATCTAGAGATGCTTTTAATGCCCATTTAAGTTTGCAGTAACAAAATATTTATCATATTTAATTGGCATGTAGTTTGATTGCAGCTCCGTTAAGTAAACCCTGGAAGTAAAACAATACTAAATATGTGTGAAATGATGCAATTCTTTATTCTTTTATTGGCCAAGTGTGATTGGACACACAAGGAATTTGTCTCTGGTCCATAAGTTCTCAGCGTGCATACCAGCAACAAGTGATAAATCATGATCATAACATACAAGCATCATAAATCATAAGATACAACACTGAGTCATAAGATACTAAATAATCAACATAAATCATAATAGGATACTAAATAAAAGCAATCAACTTAAATTATGAGACACAAACATCAAAGTTATAGTCATAAGGAGCTAAGGAAATAGGTAATGGGAAAGATAAGAAGGATAATAGTAATAGTAATATAGCTCTACTAGGTGGTTTGACAATGGCTACAAAAGAAATGGTCAAACATGAACACAGTCTTCAGTTCACTTACTGTGCTAAGCCATGATTTTAAAATGGTTTGTTGAATAAGCCAACATGACTGCTTTCATATACTTCTCCTGCTTCTGCTTTTGAAAACAATCTTCTCCCCCAAATTGTTCTTTAAAAGCATCACCTATAGAAAAAGTTTCCTATATATTAGGGTTTCTGCTTTGGAAACCCTACATTTATAGGCTACAACTGTGGCTCTATCAAATTTGCCCAAAGAACTTTGGATCCATCGCAAAAACTGGTCTCTCCAGCTTCATTTTGGGTGATAATCCAAAAGGATTAGAAATACTTCTTATGCTCTCACCTCAGCTTTTAAATAACAAGAAATCACATTTGTTCAATCTTTTTTTTTTTTTTACTATAACTAAAAACCGTTCCTGCTTTGCACTAAATTATACGGCTACAGTTTCTTTTTTAAATTCAGTGGCTGAAATTATTTATATCATTTTTAAGTGATGTCTGTTGGCTATTTTACAACCATTTACAGTACATTAGCAGTTCAGGCTTACTGCTGCTCCAATTATCACTAAGAAATAGAAATATAGTGCTGGTGACTTTGTGATTAAATAAAATTATTTCAATCTTCTACTTACTGTTGTCAGGCCTTATATTTCAGAATGCCTCTGTAATAAGATCAAGGACACTTTTCTCTCTCACAGCGGTGGTGGGATCCTGCATTAATATAAACTTGACATCTCATATTATTCTCACTGTGCTATGAAGGCAGTTCCTCATCTCCTTTAAAGAGTGGGGGGGGGGGAATGAGCATCTGCACCAGCACTGTATAGTTTGAGTTAGTAGACAATATCGCTAGCTAAAATTTCCATATCTCTTAAGTTTGAGCTGTGTTGGTAGCAGTAAATCAACATTTCCAATCAGGACATGTTGATACACCTGAGTAATCTTTTCGCTGAAAGATGTGTATAAGTCATAACTGATAACTAGTCAAGGCTTATTCTTGTGACTTTATGCAAAAGCAGCAGCCATTCTTACGATAGGAATCAAGTACCCGATTTTCAAAGCTCACTCTTTAGGATAACCAAAGCCCATGGCAACATACAAATCGAACACTTTTTTTTTTAATAGAAGAGAGGAGGAAAAGTACTCCTTTATTTGGATCCTTCCAGGATTTTTGTTTTTTTAAAAAATAATAATAATGTATCGGAAAGAAATTCAGGCTGCAAATCTTCCCCTTCCTGATTCTATTTAAATGTTTGTACATAGGATTGTTTAAAAAAAAATAATTCATGAAATTTCATGAGAGGTGTTTTTGGAGTTGTTACTGTTTTATTTTTTTTTTAAATGCAAAACAGTCTGCTCTAAGCATTTTGGAAGCATTTTGAATTTGGAAACAAAATGCTTCAAATTTGGAACCGCCTCTGTTTCCAGCTTGAGATGCTTCCAGAAAGGCTCCAGAATGAATTTTGCCTTTAAAGCAAGGCATTTTGAACAGTTCACACTCAGAATCTTTTAAAATGAAACATTTATCTATTTATGCAGCTCAAGCTTTTTTACATGGCATTTGAAACAGTCTAACCCAACTATTGACTATGTATTTTCTGCCATTTATAAAACCTATTTGACTGGCCCTTCCTACAAATGATGTTTATTATTTCTTTTTTTTTTAAAGCTTCCTTAAATGACAACTTCCCATTGAAACATTCATTTTTCAGTCAAACTAACCATGAAAAGGGAAGAAGGCAAGCTTGTACAATCTGAACGCTGAGCAATTTATTTTCCTTTCTAGGAAGTGAGAAAAATATCAAAGTCCTGTTTCTACGTATACAAAACAGAGTTATAAAGATAAAGGAACGATGTTGTTCTCTTCAATAAACCTCAATAAATTGTAGCCAAAAGAGGTGTTCAGTCAAACCTCAGATTGATTACAAAGTACTTGTGCCACCAGAGTCATATTTAAAATTTGACTGAAGACAGATGGCAAAAGTAACTTAATTTATAATAATGTTGCATGGTCCCTTTCAGGCCTGCCCAGGCACCCTCCTGAGGAAGACTTGATGTTTAAGTAGTTTGTTTTCAGTTCACTCAGGCTAGAGCAGGGATAGGCAACATCGGCTCTTTTATGACTCATGGACTTCAACTCCCAGAATTCCTGAGCCAGCATAGCTATGCCGGCTCAGGAATTCTGGGAGTTGAAGTCCATGAGTCATAAAAGAGCCGAGGTTGCCTACCCCTGGGCTAGAGGCTGATGAGAGTTTTCAGTCAAATGAGCAGTCACCATCAAGTATGTCTCATTTTAAGCTTAATTCTCTGTTAAGGTACCTATTAATCTACTTCCATTTGCATGCTTTCGAATTGCTAGATGGGTAGAAGCTGGGGCAAAGAATGGGAGCTCACCCCCGTTTCGCAGCACTTGGGTCTCGAACCCGGGCTTTCCAGCTGACAAGCTCAGCATCTTTAACTGCCCTAGCGTCAGACATGACTGGACAGGAAAACCTTTACCTTTACACTTTCTCTGTTAAGGCAGCCTCCACATGGCCAGAAACCTCTCCATGACTGTGTCAACTTTTGATTCTGTTAGAAGGTATACCTTTTCTTATCTCTCTCTCTTTTCTGCACTATTAACTGCTTGTTTGCAGAAGCTCTTGAGACATAAGGATTCTTTCTGCATTACACAGCTATAGGGATGCCAATATAGAAATAAGAATAATCCAATCCAAACCAATCAACCAGAGGCTTTTGTCTATCTCAGGGGTCTTTAAACTTGGCCCTTTTATGACTTGTGGACTTCAACTCCCAGAATTCCTCAGCCAGCGTGCCTGGCTGAGGAATTCTGGGAGTTGAAATCCACAAGTCATAAAAAGACCAAGCTTGAAGATCCGTGGTCTATCTGGAAACTTCTGGAAAGCCTTCTATTTTAATGTTTATTGATACCATGACATCTTGGCAACGTGGATATTGTACCTATATTTAACCTGATGCATAGTTCTTGACTAAATAACTTTATTATCAAATGATTGCAATTTTCTCCTGTGCATGCTGCATCTGAAACCTTTTGTTTCTCAGAGTTACACGTAGAAATGTGTAAATGTAACTATACACACATCTCCCTCTTTTCGAAGTCAATATTATGGTTTGTGAAGACAAATGCGTCAATTCATTTTGAAGAAAAATAGTAAAATTAAAGCAAAATGGCTTGCATTTTAACAAGCTTGGAATTTTAACAGTGACTGCTATTATAGACCAAGATTTGGGTCTATAAGAATTCATTACCTCTGAAGTCTAGCCTCTCCAATAAAGTCTTACAACTTGAAAGATTTCTAGAAGTAGGATTTCTCGATCAGGGAAAGTAGTTGAAATAAAATCTTGAATCCCTTCTTACTTGTTTGATTTCATCCAAAATAAATTCCAACATGCTATTCTTGTAAAGATACATCGAATTGGCAAAAGCAATGTTGCAATTCCATATTATAGAACCATGTAAACACCTTCATTCTTACTTTCTAGGTAAGTCAGGATGGGAAATCACTGCTTGACAAACTGCAACGACCTTTGACACCTGGAAGCTCAGATTCCCTAACTGCTTCAGCCAACTACTCCAAGGCAGTGCACCATGTCCTAGATGTTATTCATGAAGTGCTGCATCACCAGAGGCAATTGGAGAACATTTGGCAACATCGAAAAGTTCGCTTACATCAACGGCTTCAACTCTGTGTCTTTCAACAGGATGTACAACAGGTCAGTCCATATCTCCTGCTATTGGGGATTCGGTATGGAAATGCATGCAGAGGCTACCCACACCTTCTTGCTCTAAGGGGAAGTTTTAAAAAGCAAAATTCTCAGTCAGTGCACTTTCCTATTATCTTGATTTGTTGCGTTTACAAAAGTAGGTTAAAATAAAATGCTGAATTTGAAGAAGGAAGGGTGTAACTGTAGCACTGATATACCAGTAGATGTCTGCTGGACAGCTGGCAGTTCCAGGGCCAAGTGCCACCTAAAATCCTGTCTGATCTTGACTATTGAAAATTGAAATGAGTGTTACCTATAAGGTCTGAATGAAAATTGAAATGAGTGTTACCTATAAGGTCTGAATGAGCAATTCTGGAAGTCGAAGTCCACAAGTCATAAAAGGGCCAAGTTTGAAGACCCCTGGTCTACAGTTTTCGTTGGAGGCGACAAATTGTACATGCCTAATTTCCTACAGCACTTTATGGTTGAGAAAGAATGACTGGCCCAGAGTTAGCCAGCTGATCTTTGTACCTGAGGAAGGACTAGAACTCACAATCTGTTTCTAACTCAGGAGAAGCCATTACCCCAAGCTGGCTAGTGAAAGGTTTGTGGTTCAAATGAATACCATGACTTAAGAAGTGATTTGACCAAGAGGTGACTCTGGCCAGCACAAAAAGTGACTCTGGCCAGCCTACAGAGAAAAAAAAAGTCAAACAATAGCCATGTCTAACACAGCACAAGAGATTTGATCAACAACAGAGCCTCCTCGAGATCTCGCCAGTCCTCTGAGACCCCCAGGCCTAATGATAAAGCCAAGATTTGATGAATTTCCAGAAAATAAAGTGAGATGGATGTGATCTGACTTTGGGGAGGGGGAGAATCTACAAGGTGAGCACCAAGGCAGATAAGGCCAATTTTCTTGGGCCTGCTAGTTGTAGATCCCTGATTGATGGGACCTGGAACATGGCCTTTCTTGCCAGATCTGATGGGATGAGCAGATGTAATCAGGAAGAGACAATCCTTCAAATAACCAGACTCTATGCTGTGAAGGGCTTTAAAGGACAAAAACAGTACCTTGAATTGCACTCAGAAGCACGTTGGCAACCAATGCAGCTCATGGAGCAGAGGTAACGTGCTGTTCTAAAAGCACACATAAATGTGCATGTTGCTGCATTTTGTGCCATCTGAAGATCCCAGTTACTCTTCAAGGACAGCCTTGAAGTAGAGTACATTGCAATAACTGAACCAGGAAGTGACTAGGGCACGAGTAACTGTGAGCAGAACCCTCAAGTTCAGGGACAGGCATAACTGGTGCACAACACAAAATGGTCCAAAGGCCCTTCTAGCTAGAACCACCACCTGCTCTTTGAACAGGAGTTGCGAGTCTAAGAAAACCGCCACACTGCTCACTGGGGCCATACAATTCAAAACCATCCAGCACCAAAAATAGCATGGTCTTAGAACCAGCAGGCCCCAAAACCCAATGCCACTCTTGCCACAGGTCAGCTGAAGCCTGTTGTTCCTCATGCAGATCCTCACAGCCTCCAGACACCTGGGTGACACATCCATAGCATTGCTTAATTTGCCAGGGGCAGAGATGTCTCATTGGGTATCATCAGCATAGTGATAATATCTCACTCCATGGCAACAGATGATCTCACTGGGTTTATAATAGCAGTAGGATCAAAGGGTAACTTATTTTCTCTATTGTAATACAGCTTTTGGACAGTCACTGGAGACACTCAGTTCAGCTTCTATCTCAAGCTGTGGGAATTCACTGGGTGATTTTGGGCCATTTATTTCTTTCATTCTAGTTTATCTCATATGTCTCCCTATTGTTATGGGGGGGAAAGAAGGGAGATCCAATGTAAGATGCCTTGAGCTTATGAAGAAAAGGTAGGATACAACTATAACAAAATAAAAATATGATTGGTGGACGCCTCTGAAAAATTCCATATATTGAGAATGGAATTAGAATGAAAATTAAAGTAGACTAGTAACTCTAAATCAGTGGTTCTCAACCTTTTTAATGCCGTGACCCCAACCGGTCGTAAGTTGAGGACTAAACTGGTCGTAAGTCAAGGACTACCCAACCGGTTGTAAGTCGAGGACTTTCCCTGCCCGGGAGCGCCGCGTATGCGTGGTTCCGCCCCCTGCGCCGGCCGAGGCGTAGCTGGCAAGCGGCAGAGACGGAGCAGGCCAACCACCAGCTGGCCCAGCCCAAGGGAGGTAAGGCACCCACCGGAAAAGGGGAAAAAAATGGCGGACAAAAAAAATGGCAGACAAAAAAATGGCGGACAGCCTTGCTTGGCGACCCCCGTGAAATGGTCGATCGACCCCAAATGGGGTCCCGACCCACAGGTTGAGAACCACTGCTCTAAATAATGGCTTTAGCACATGCTTTGAAACTCAAATTGTAGTTTGGATTTTATATTGCAATCATCCATAATAGTGCAATGTTTGAATTAGATTTTTTTTGTTTAGCGAGGTTTTGAGATGTTGCTTTAGATTCATGGACTCCAGGATTGCCAGATGTAAGAATGATGAAAGAAAATGGGTTCGTTTTGTTGATGTGTTGGCTAAGTACTTCCTTGGAATATGACTAAGGCAGAGGCATAAAGATTCTTTGTAGAGTTGATGACATAATGATAAAGGCATGGTTTTATTTTTCTTTTGCTGCCTTTTGTGGTTATGCAGGATATCAAACAGTGGTTCTGAGAATTTGGAGAGCTATGGCTAGCCCAAATAGTCAAGATTAAACCAAAGGATCAGAAGTCAGATTCAGCAGAAGTCATACACTTTTCTTGTAATATTTTTAATTTTGTAATATCTTTGAGGGGTGCTTGGTCAGGGCAGACCGATATATAATGAATTTTAGTCAAAAGAGTGAATATAATATCTCAGGCTAATTTAAGCAGATGCTTGATGAGTAAGGGTTCCCTCTGCAGACTCCAGGGTAAAGTTGACTGGTACAGGACATGCCATTCCCCCAAACATTTCTTGTATAGGCTGAATTAAGCTTCATATTCAAGGAAGAGCTCCTTAGTTCTACAAATGCTTGCTGGTATGATGTATCTGTAGAGAATTTGCAGAATAGGGAACATCTTGTTTCAGTTACTGCTTTAATTGCCATGGTATAGGGATGTATACCTTGGCCTCAGTTCCCAGAATGTTTAGTTACTGAATAGATTCTGATTAGTAAAAATCATTGGGACTTGAATGGAATGGAAAGCAAGTGAATGGAAAGAAATTTTTGCCAGATGGTTCAATTGAAATCTTGCACTTTATGGTTAAGCACAAGGGGGCAGCTCCGTGGGTCAGGATAAAATTGCATTTCAGTTCAGTGACTTTCAAACATCATGTCCTCAGGGACTCTTCTGTATGGATTTATCTACCAAGGAGTTTTGCAGATAGGACATAGAATCTGTGGTTTACAGAAGATACTGGTGATATATGTCTGCATGCACATTCTATTGGATAGTGGCATGGAAAAGTAATTTAGAATTTAGAAGCAGCTCTGTGTATCAATCTTTGAGGTAGGGGAGTGTTTTCTCTCAGGATAATTTAATTTAATTTAAGCAGTTTTCCAAAATTTTCTGGCTGTGAGAATGATTGCTGGAGTAGATGGAGTTTTGCTGATTTCAGAAGGATGTTTCTTCTATTAGCAGAGCACACATCCCCATAGGAGAGAATTTTGATTGCTTAGTTTACAAACTCAGCAATAAATGGGGTACTTGTTTTTTTATCATTGCAAACTCTGGTGAGAGAAACTGCCACCAGTCTGAATGTCTAAACTACTGGACTTATAACAATGCCATCAATACAGGAGAAAAATACTAGCCAGGCAGTGGATGTTTTTATGCGTATATAAATCCTAAAGTAGGATTCATATGGAGTAAGAATGTTAATAATTGCTGGATTTTCACTGATATTTGAATTTGTCTCTGGAATATCTATATTCCATGTTTCACTAAAACATTTTAGAGGGAAGACTGTTAGGAAAATAATGAATTATGGCTTCAACTGATTTAGCCTATTACGTTCCACAACAGCAGAACCCGTCAGAAGCAACTTACAAATATACAGTTGGATTTCGTTCATGATGATCTGTCTTGCAGGTGCTGGATTGGATCGAAAACCATGGAGAAGCTTTCCTTAGTAAACATACAGGAGTTGGGAAATCCTTGCATCGAGCCAGGGCACTGCAGAAGCGCCATGAAGACTTTGAAGAAGTGGCGCAGGTAGGGAATTCACCACTGGCAACTATTCTTGGCATTCATTTGAAAAAGGTCATGGCTGGAAATCCTGCAAAGGTGCCCAGGCTTTCAAGCTGCAGTGTTTGCAACCAGTTTGAAACAAGGAGATGGAACTGGTTGCAAACGTTGTAGCTTGAAAGCATGGGCGCCTTCCAGGCTCTGACTTTTAATCTTTTTTCCCCCCTTTCTTTCTTTGTCTCGTTGTCTCCCCATTGCTCCTCTCCATCCAGTTTCCCCCCCCCTTTAATAAAGGTACCCCTTTCCTTCACATCATGTCCATCTTGTTTCTCCTCCTCCCTCTTTACTGTGCCTGACGGAACATATCCATGAGGCAGTTTTTGTGTCTTTCAGTAAAAAATGTTAAAGATATTTAGATGAGGGAATCAAGCTCATTTATAAATGGGATAATTTATTTTACGGGTGATTAATTTTAATTGGCAGTTATAAATTCAGTAACCAATTGGTGTTTGTTTTTTTAAATCCTGACACACAGACATAAATTTGTTACTCGTGTATTGGGAAAAGAAGAATCTCTAATACAAGCAGTCCTCGACTTACAACAGTTTGTTTAGTGATCATTCAAAGTTACAACAGCACTGAAAAAGTGACTTATGACTGTTTTTCACACATACAACCATTGCAGCATCCCCATGGTCACATGATCAAAATTCAGATGCTTGGCAACTCACTCGTATTTAGGATGGTTGCAGTGTCCCAAGGTCATGTGATCACCTTTTGCGACTTTCTGACAAGCGAAGTCAATGAGGAAGCCAGATTCATTTAACAACTGTGTTACTAACGTAGTAACTGCAGTGATTCACTCCACAACTGTGGCAAGAAAGGCTGTGAAATGGGGCAAACTCACTTAACAACTACCTTGCTTAGCAATGGAAATTTTGAGTTTAATTGTGGTCGTTCAGTCGAGGACTACCTTTAGTGGGATATTAAGTTTAAAACCTTTCTGCCCATTGGATAAATCCAACAAATAGCCATATAAAATCTCTTCTAAAGTAATCTTTTAAAAATTGCACCCAAAAAATCCGTTTCATTGTTTATTCATTTCTTTCTGCCCCAAACACTTATACAATGCATTTGTTCATTTATTTTTTGAACTTGTACCTTGCCACAGTCAATGTACTCTCACCAGCTTACAAGATATGTAGTATAAAAACTGTTAAAACATCCACCATAAAAAAGGACCAAAAAATAAAGGTAAATAAAAATAATAGAGATGGTGCCCTACAGGCAATCAAGAAAATGCTCTCCCAAATAATCCAATTTTCAATAACTTCCTGAAAACCAATAAGGAAGAATGAGTTTAATGGGGGAAAGGGTTATTCCAAATCAGGAGTGCCACCAAAGAAAAGCAGAGTCACCTACCCTTGGCTCTCTGGGACTAGGGCCCTCTTGGAAAATGGACCAACAAGGCAAGTGTTATTATCTGCCCTAAAACTACACTTTGCACTCACCTATACAAATCTCTATGTGTGTATCTCTTCATTGCCTGAACTGTGGGAAAGTTTGTAGCCACTTTGAAATAACTGGGCTTCTATTGCTGCCTGTTGCTGTTCTGAACATTCCCTATACCACCTGGAAGTGTATACATTATTAGAAATGAGCTATTAGGCAGCTCACTAACTCTAGAATATAGATTGCTCATGTAACCATTAGTCTTGAATTATTGAGCATTTTATTCTCTTTCTCCAGAGCCCATGATGGCCAAATATGTAAGGGATGGGCAAAATATTACAAAGTTATAATGTTTCAGAACATAATTTTTTTGTATACCTCCACAATTAAGTAGGAGCACGGTAGTTTATAGAGGAGATCCTTCACATCTGTCTTCCCCCTGTACAGTGATTTCAGTTGCATTTGAAGATGTCAGAGAGACTTGACAAAGTATAATGAGTATATACAACGTACTCAAACTACCCTTGAGTTCTTATGATTTATTTAGCCTGTAAGGAAGGGGAATGATTTCTTATTTACAAGTGTGATGAGGAAGCTTATTTATTTTACAGTGAAACATGCAGTACAGTCATAGTGTTCAAGCACAATTTTCGGTTGTGTGATATTTTATTTGATAAACATGTATTTGTTTGATTGTGGTTGCAAGGCACATATGCAAAGAGGAAAAAAATACAAGGATGTCTGCCAGCAAATCTGTCTATTTATTATAATATTTGTATCATTCCAGAATCCTTCTGAGACATTATGACATTTTGTAGCCAAAGGAATAAAGCAGTAGGATAGTGGCAAGACAGCTCCTAGTTCCTGTAAATTAAAGTTGCAAATGTTTATAGGAGCTGAGCCCAGATGATTTTTCGAAGTTGGGGAATTAAAAAGCAGTGACAACCTTGATTACTCTAAAAACAAGTACTGAAACAATTTAAATAGTGTTTTTAAAATATGTTACCTTTAAGAAGTATGGACGTCAATTCACATAATTCCCCAGCTCGCATTTTACTCTCCCCTTTTCTTTAGAAAGATTTTGTTCATGTCAATTAATAATACAGAGCCCTTCTGAAATTGGTTGGGTCACATGGGTATATCATATTACCGGGTTGTGTGTTCCATTGATAACTGCTGAAGATTTAAATAGATCCCATTTGAAAACCCTGTAATCCAGTGATCCCTGGTGATATGAAATAACTGTAGGTTGTTTTATTGTTATTATTTTGTTGAATAATTTCATAAACACATTTATTACAGCGTATCCCACCTTTCTTCCTTGACTGAAAGGGCTGTGCATGGCCTCCCTTTCAATTTTTGCACACAAAGCAAGTAACATAAGATAATCTTAAAAGCATTTACCGAAATCAGTTGTGAATGTGAAGGTAAATGACAGACTTGCCAATGTTCTCCTGTAAGTGCAGTATCTTAAACCATGTGCTTATTGGTAGTCATGGGTCTTCAAAGGATAGCGCGATGATATCACCAGAGAACCTAGGATTTATACTCTGCTTCTTCCATTTTTAGAGGAAGATGAAACCTACTAGAAACTTGACATACATGGTTTCTTCCATTTGCCACCAAATCTTGATTGGAAATCATGCTTCAGCAATGTGCTGCTAGATTTCAGTCGTACAGCCTTGAAAGACATCAGAGGCTGCAAAATGGGGTTTGGGAATTGTTTATGGGTCAATATAAATGTTTGTAAAAAAATCCCTCTGCAACTCTTATTCTCTTGCCATTTCTGCAGAACACATATACTAATGCAGACAAATTGCTAGAAGCAGCTGAGCAGCTGGCACAGACAGGAGAGTGTGACCCGGAAGAGATTTATCAAGCAGCCCATCAGCTGGAAGACCGGATACAAGATTTTGTTCGGCGGGTGGAGCAGCGCAAAATCTTACTGGACATGTCTGTATCTTTTCATACCCATGTTAAAGAGGTAAGCAAAACAATAAATAACATCAGGATCTTTGTAAGTGCATGCTCAGAAGCTAAAATAGAAACTTACAGCAGCAAAAGCTGGATTGGTCTTTCAACAGATCCTTAGCAATGTGACATTTTTTGGGGTTCCCATTCCTTCTAATAGACCTTGCCAGTTTTGCCTGATGCAAAGCAGCTTTTCAAACAGCATTGGTTATTTGCTGCGTTAGCTGCTCTTTTAATTTCTTCCAGTGTCTCAGAATGCTGTTAAGTTGGGTGCACTCTAGGGTAAATCCTGGCCCCACTTGAAAAACTACAACACAAATAAAAATGTAGGTGATCAAGGTAAATATCAGCTGTAGGCCTTGGAAGCCAGGTAGCCTCTCAAACACAGTAGGTACTATGTAAAGAATGCATCGGGTCGTATTTTTCCTTGAAGGGACAAGCAATCATTTAATAGTTGCAATTAAAAGAATTAGCGATCCGAGAAACAGAAACCAATCTAATTCAAGGTGGTTAATATAAATTTCACTAGTATTCAGGGTGTAATATATATATACATGCTCTTTCAGTTTAAAATTTCCCCCAAAACTATAATCCGTTCCCTTTCCTTAAAGTTATTCACTGACATGCTTAACCAGACTAGTTCAAGTGGTATCAGATGAGGGTCCATTTTTGGCTGTTGGACTCATTTGGCATTTTGAGGGCATATAGTAGGTACTTTTACCACATGGGAGCTGGGTAAGCTTTCCCTTTCCTCAATGGCAACCATGGAAGACATAAAAGGTACAAATCACACAGTTACCAGAATGTTACCTATTACTGCCTCCTCTCCCTGCTGCTGGATGCTATTTTTTTTTTATCTCTGCTTAATTTTGTTATCTGCTGGGAATCATATGTTTCTAAATGCATTGGGTTGAAGCCATTTTCTAAGAAAATATTTGTGGCCCAGAGGCCATTCCTGAAAATAAAGGTGTTTTTGGAGATTCTTTCCTTCCTTTTCCACCTGCTGAATCCTCCATTTTTTTCAATTAAAAGAGTATTTGAAAGATGAGATCGGGACTTCAGCAAAATACAACATGGGTGCTCTGGCTCCTACATTGGAGATTTCAGATCTAATGGCTGCAGAAAGTGTTACAAAAAGTCAGCCACCCAGTTTCTCTCAGGTTAAAAAATAGTATAAAGGTCTCACCCCCAAAATGTTATCTTTGAAATAGAATAAAAAGCAAACCAAAAAAAAAAACAACCGTTGAAATAAATAAGGGGGATGGAATTACATTTTCTTTTAAGCATGAGAAAATTCCACTGATTACTAAAGTATGTATAATGAGAATTCATACAAGAATATGGCTAATAAATTACTCTTTTTTGTTCTGGTGATCAGTGGAATATTTCTTGTTTTAGGAGAGAGTTTTATTATGCTGTACTTTTATTAAAGTATTTAATGAAAAGAATAAAAACAAAATTTCTCGCCCTCCTTGCAGCACTTTGAGCTGTTACCCCATTACAAAGCAACTTCCTGTCTATCATTATACTTACTTCATTTTTAATGTAATACATAAATGGTAAACTTGGCTCTCGGTAAGAATTTTTTTTTCTTCTTATGTAGTATTACTGGATTTGTGTATACTAGAAAGTGAAGGGAAATCTAAAGGATAGTTATACATTCATGAGTAATTGGAAGCTATCTCCACAAAATGGTTTTCTCAGCTGTCAGTTTAATAGGAATATTCAGCAAAGGCAGGAGGGAACAGAAGGCAAGACTATTACCTGTTGCCAAAGATGAGGAAAAAATAAATGGAAAGTATGTAGCAAAATAAAGTTGATACTTCCAGTTGTTAATTGTTCAGGGTTGCCCAAATTTGCTTTTTCCTCTACCTCTTCTCTATCCTATGTCATAATCATGTTTTTGATTTTTTTTTTAAATTTGTAAATCTGAAATCAGGAGTTAGATTACTTTTTATTATCTCTGAGTCGCTCTTGGAACTCTTTTGGCTAAAGCGCAGAGTGCAAAATGCTTCAGATAAATAAACCTTAGACTTTTCTGGTCTTAGGTTCTTGCTTAGTGTTATTTACAGGTAAAACATTTTGAAGGCAAGATACAATCATATGAAAAAGAAAGAACACCCTCTTTGAATTCTATGGTCTTACATATCAGGACATAGTAAAAAAAAATAAAATCTGATCCTTAGCAGTTCTTAAACGCAGGTAAATACAACCTCAAATGAACAATATATGACATATTACACAATGCCATTATTTTACAAAAAGAAAGCCAAAATGGGTTGTAGGTTGGCACCTGTGTTGTTATATTTCACATGAAGAACCTGTTGATTCTTGTGATTTATTTTAGTTTATTGTTTCAAAATAACACTTCCTCAGGCAACTAGGTGTGCTGGCCTTTAACCACCAGTTTCCATAGCTCCAGAATGAGTTTCAGCCCCCAACATATCCAGAAGCGTTTTGTTTTTTTTTAAAAGTGAGTCAATGATGGGAAGCCCTTGGTATGCTTTGAAGTATTTCCAGAAATACTAGTCAAGAGATTAGCCTGATGGTAGCAGTAAAACTACCCGGAGAATATTGGAGTATTTTAAGTGGGAGTAAAAAAAAAAAAGCAAAACTGGCACAATCTAACAAGGTTTTGAATTGTAGGGTTGCAGGAGAACAGTAGAAGAGATGAGAAAGGCTTAGAGCTACTAGGTCTGGGCTGCAAAAAGCCAGATAAACAGTAGCCACTAAGGAATTACAAAAAAACAACAACTTTTTGTTGCCCTGCTGTGCTCATTCAGCCTTTTGGAGCCCTCATGTACTAGTAGTAGCCTTAAGAAAATGAGCAAGATGATATAATAAAGAACACGAAGCAGAGAGGAGACTGTCTGTCAATATTTTGAGTGTTCAGTCTAGGTCTTGTATGCTAGGAGCCTGAGGTGAGAATCGCAGAGTTTAAAGCAGTGATTTTAAATACGTTCATGGAAGTTTGTGAATTTGCGAAAGAACAGTAAATTCAATGGAGTTATACTGAAAATTAGTGTCACTCCTTCGAGTTAGACTGTGTAAGGAAATGGACACTACAGAGACTGCTGGAACTTGTCACTGTTACAGTGAGTACACGTTCAGAGATGTAGGTTGTTCTTCAGTTTTGAAAGTAGTTCCAACCAACTCCAGCAGGAAAGAACTGACTGCAAAATAGCTCAGGCGGCAATGAAGATCACTAGTTTTTTTGTAGTAACAGAAGGAAATGATCTGGGGGGGAAAAGTAGCATTTGAATAAACCTTTTAAAGCAAAAAAGTAGAACAAAAACTTTCATAATCTTCACTGGCAGCAGCCAGATCTAAATGAGGATGAAATGAGCTTTTATTCTAGTATTTTCAGCTCCAGGAACCACTTTATAGTTTTTCACTATGGTTAATCTAATTTTCCAGGACCAAAATTCAAATATAGAAAGATTATTAGTCGAGTAAACCTCTAGTCCCGGTGACCGATCCAGATTCGATCTTGCAACATTATCCTGGGACACATAAATTTGTCTTCATTCGTAAGATTGTTAGTGTTTGCTAAGTGTTCTGGTTCTGTCTTGAGCTGGGGTAAAAGGATAAATCTCACAGAATAAGTCAAGCAGTTAGGAGACTGTTTATAGCAACAGTTACTTAGGTGGCAAGCTCAGTGCAGGAATTAATGGCAGAAACCGTAGGCTACACCCCAGAGGGCAGTTTAGCTTCATTCACTGAGTAATTCAAAGCTGTTATGTTTTGCTCAAAAAGTACTTTGACTAATGTCTGCATTTGTCTGCACACATAACTTTCCAACTGTCAGCTGTACAAATGTGCATTTAAATAACTCCCCTTTCCCCGGGTGGGAAAAAGTGGAATGTGAGTTGGCCCAGGTGTTTGCCTAGCCGTGCCAAAAGTAGAAACAAATCAGCCATGTCAACTATTGGTGGAAGGATGGGTATTTGTTTGATGAAGATGAACCCATGAGGCATAGTGCCTAAGCGTTTTTGCCTGGTGTTTTACGAAACACTCCTTAACGGCTTGTAAAAAAATAAATGTCAAAATATTTGTTGTTCCAAATTTAATCTTTAGAGAATCTGTCAGCTCCTTTCTCGGTCTTCATACATAAGCATTTCTATAGTGAACTCTGGAAATCTAGGCTAGAATGAAAAAACCGAGACCGGCTATTTCTTAGTTGAAGAATACAGTGTGAAATTTCGCGACCTTGAAAAAAGAATCATTATTACAGAAATTTAATACAACTTTACTATTTACTCGTATTGTTTATGGGTGTGCATGTGTCCACACGCCTGCAAATAAGTGTACAGTATTGCTGTTTCTCTCACTGATTTGATTGACAATATATTTAGGCTGCATTAGAATGTTTTTCATGTGATGAGCTGATCTCAGAAACTGATCATAGCTTAAATGACATCAAGAAAACATTCAGCAACTTCACACAAATTATTGCTCATAATCAAGAAATTAAATGGGGCTTGCATACTCAAAGGTGATATAAAGTTGAATAGCAGATGCTGTTATTTTTCTTCACAAATTATATAAACATACACATACTGTAGGCTACTATAGATATACATTTACTTCTATTCAGCTTCACCGCATCCGCATTGTCATATGTTGAAACCTTAAATTGTTATATAAAACTTTTCTGAGCATATTCCATAAATGGTTAGTTTCTTGTTTTAGCCGTTGGCCATATATCAAGCTTATGTAAGTAAAAAATAATAATAGTCCAAATAATAAGCAAAAGTTGCCTAAAGAAACATACTACAAAGAGTAATTCAGCTGACATTCTGTTAGTGCTCCCGGCAAACACCATAACCCTAATTTACTACTATGAATTGGAATAGTTATGCAGTTACCTTGCAGCTTCTAATTGGAAGACAGAGAAACTGTTTTTGGCTGGGTAAGATACTCATTCACGTTCTTTATCTTTCAGTAGCAGTTAAAGTTTGTTTTTTTAATCAGTGACATAGATGATATGATATCTGGGTGCACATGTTGTTTTAAACCGTGATTTAATAATTTCACACTTCACTAAAGCATAAACTAAGAATGGACAATCCAACACCTGCAAAGCCAGCTTATCATCACCAGTAGACTAGGGTATTTAAAAAAATGGTGGGGAAGGACCCCTAAAAATCAGGAAAAAATACCCAATTGGCCAAATTGCTTGGCTGATGTATTGAAAAGTTTTAGCTGAAATAAGACATTTGGAAAGATTTGACTAGATAGATGCTTTGTATAATCCAGCAATGGAAAAAAAGTTGCGATACGCCGCGACATGTCACATGACGTTACGAGTTTGACATCCCTGGTTTATAAGAAATAAAACACTATTTTAAAAAAGATTTTAAAATTATTTCAAAAGCCAGGACCATAAGCACTAAAATACATAGGCTGCTATCTCTGGAATTTCTATAGTGGTAGTCCTCGACTTTTGGCTGGTTGCTTAGCGACTGTTCAAAGTTACAATGGATTTCCCCAGAGCTTCTTCCAACCCAGTTTCAAAGTTCTGATGCCTCTCTCCCCCACCTCCCCCTGAAGTCCTCATTTTGCATGATTGGCAACCAGCCTGCATGGTCACATGGCTATATGTGGCATTTTTGCTGGAAATCTGTGTTTCAGGTAAAAAGCAGCCATTAGCTAAAATGGGTTCCTTTAACAACCACTGCATTTGCATAAAAAACATGGCATTCCCTTAACACCACTGCCCAAAAAAGGTCATAAAATCAAGCTAAGTCACATGCTTAACAGCTTAATGACTGCCACAACTTATGACTGTAATTCTGGGCTCAACTACGAGATCGTAGTTAGACAACCACCTGGGATAAATCTCCTATGATAGACAGAGTGACCCAGCTGAGAAAATCCTTCTAGTCACTAAACTATGGAAGTTCCCAGTTGGTAACCCTACAGCTTTGTTTTGGACTAATGGAAGTGTCTTGAGCAATTTTCAAAGAACGTCCTGCATGCATCCCATTGCTGTGTTTTAATTGCCAGAATCAGGTCGTATAAAGGTAAAGGTTTCCCCTGTCCAGTCATGTCTGACTCTCGGGGGGCAGTCCTCATTTCCGTTTCTTACCAGAGAGAGCCAGCGTTTCCGTAGTTATGTAGCCAGCATGACTATATGCCAAGGGGCACAGAATGTTACCTTTCCATCGAAGTGGTATCTACTCGCATTTGCATGCTTTCGAACTGCTAGGTTGGCAGGAGCTGGGGCAAGTAACAGGAGTTCACCCCATCACATAGTGCTTGGGTGTCAAACCTGGGCTGTCATCTTTCCAGCTGACAAGCTCAGCATTTCAACTGCTGCGCCGTCCCGCCCCTTTATATAATACCACTTGTAAAGTAGTATTATATAATATAAATTACTACCTAATCTTTGAACGATAGCTGGTATAGTGACAGATTTCCCTGGTATAGAAAACATTGTAGTCACTATATCAGGCCAAACTAATAAAACATACTCCTGGCTACCAAGGCCATTTACATTTCAAGTGACAATTATACATCTAAGAACACGAGTAAAAGGCATATTTGACCCTTCAGGGTGAATGCAGTGCCCATTAGAACAGAATAAATACATTTTCACTTGGCAATCCAAACAAACTAGCAACTTCCACTTTGCCTCCCTAGATGGAGTTCCAGTTTACTAGCTTTCAGTCAGCATATTACACTAATCACAGTGCAGATTAATGATTTAGACAAATATAAAGCTGGTACTGTAGCTGAAAGGAAAATTATCTGCTTTTACTGGACTGTATATCTCACATCCATATTACCTCTTGTTAAAGAATCTTGTATAGCAGTGCTGGAGAAAACCTCTACCTAAGCTTGTAGAATTATTGGCAATTAGCCTAAGGATCATAAGTCATGGACCAAGGGGTGTTTTGTTTTGTTTGTTTTATAGACTCAAATAATTTTGGAAAGAATTGATTCTTAAAACCTGGATTGATTGATTGATTGATCGATCGATTGATTGATTTTTATGTGTTTGTGCTAGATAGATAATACAGAGAATTGCTTTCTACTATTTTCTATAGAATGATAATTGCATTTGATGGTCTAACTCTCTGGGAGAGGAATCTTGGAGCTGCTGTTTTCTAGCAATCAAGCAGCAGGAGGGAGTTCTGTCCTGATCAAATAGGATTAAAAATTCAGATATTGATTCAGAACTATATGTTATAGTATTAACTCATTCAGCACTAAGAGGGATTTTTTTTGCTGTTTTTTGCCATGTGTCATGTAATGGCTTATAAAATGTAGACAGGGCTCAGGGAACAGTATCGGTATTCTGTTCATATAGTTCCTCTTGCTGATTGAGATGGTCTCTGAGCTGATGTTGGCAGGTCTCTTCCCTCATCTTCAATTGATAAACCAACTGAAGCCTATAATTAAGTTAAATCTGTGAAACGCACACAAGTAACCTTTTCAGTTTAACCGTTATAACATGTACAGTGGGCTCTTTTGTGTGTAGTCTAGCAGTCGTATTTGGTACAAACTTCAGGAGTCAGCTGCCTTAGTTCATTGTTTTTAAAGATCTATATAGGGAGGTCCAGTGTGGAAATCATCTGAGGAAGGTTATCTGCAATTGCCAGAGTCTTCAAGATTAATTCTGTCTGTAACTTCCTTCTCCTATTCTTTGAAATGTCTACTGCTGAGTTGTGGCCTTATTTTTTTTTTATTGGAATTCATAAAGATCTAAAAACAGACCTTTTGAAAAAAACAAGTTTTAATTGTTTATTTTTTATTATTATTTAGAATCTCTAGTTTGAACTTACCGCAGATCATAAAGAGACTTTAGTTATCAGCAGTATACGTTTAATATAATTAAATAGCAATGCATATTTATTTAATGTCTTAGAAAATTCAGAGAATCCTGTATCTACTATTTCTTTAGCTACAGTTTAAGAACAGCCCTGCAGGGACAGGTTCACAGGTACATGCAGTCTATCATCTTGTTTCCTACCTTGGCCTACCTATAGGAAGCTTGCAAGTAGGTTTTGATGTCAGCAACCTTTTCCTTCCTTCCAGCAGGTCCTCAGAAACTAGTTATACATGCCTCCAAACATGAAGACACGGGGTAGAGTTATGAAATAGTGTAACAACACTGCAAGAGAAGGCCAAGTTTGTTGTCCTTATGATGCACATGGGGGAAAATGGGAGCTGAGATTTAACTAGAGGATTACACAAACTTTGGCAGAATCATATGAATTCTGAGCAACTAATATTTGCACATCGTAACCAGTTTTCTTGCAAGTATGATTAAAAAAAAGTGCTGAAGGAGAGAAAAACCTAATCTAACAGTCAGTTTTCTTTCATAATTGTATTTTCCATCCTCAGCTCTGGACATGGCTGGAAGAGTTGCAGAAGGAACTGCTGGATGATGTCTATGCTGAATCTGTGGAGGCTGTGCAGGAGCTGATCAAAAGATTTGGCCAGCAGCAGCAGACCACTCTACAAGTTACTGTGAATGTTATCAAGGAAGGCGAGGATCTAATACAGCAGCTGAGGTAGGATGTGGCCCTCTGTGGAAATATCAACTTTGCATCAAGTCCTCTTCCTTTCCTTCCAGGCCTGCTGCACTTTTCAGGTTAAGAGTTTCTCTTGCCCCCTTTGCCCTCATTGCTGGGAGGGTCAAGGAAAATACCATAGCACGGGTTTACTACACTCTGCAGAAAGGAAGGAGTTCACATTGGTCTAGTTTGAATCATGTTCCTGGCAACCTGTAATTGCAGCCTAATTCTTGGTAAAGAAAAATGCAGCTTAGCTCATTGTTAATTATATTGCCAGTTCAAAGCAACGTGTTGGTGAAAGAACATGATTTTGAAGAGATTGGCCTCTATTGCCATTCTTATATTTCAGATTCCAGTTTTTCTATGCCTGTTTCCTGTGTTTTATAGGGATTCGGCCATTTCAAGCAACAAGACCCCTCATAACAGCTCCATCAATCACATTGAGACAGTCCTTCAGCAGCTGGACGAGGCCCAATCCCAGATGGAGGAACTCTTCCAGGAACGCAAGATAAAGCTGGAGCTCTTTTTGCAGTTGCGGATCTTTGAGAGAGATGCCATTGATGTGAGTCTGCAGTCCAGATTGCACCATATTTAATATTTCCTTCTTCTCCCTAAGCCATTGGGCTGATTTGAAAAACAGGAGTTTCTCTTCAAGAAGAAAACTTCGATGCTATTAGTTCCCATTTTTCTTCGTTAACTCTCCCAAAGGCAGTAAGTCAAGGTGCTTTCAGGTAATGATGTAAATAGTTTTGCCCCCCGCCCAAAAAAGTTGGTTTCATTTGGCTAAGGTAAATAATAAAGATGCTATTGGAATAAATAGTTGAACCTGTTGTAGTAGAAAATCACAGTACAAATATTCCCTATAGATTGCCGTCTTTTTATATTTAACTTTCGATATCTCAGTAAATATTAATAGTCCTTGCTTTTAATACAAATACGTTAATTCTGTTCTTCTAAAAGCTTCCCAAACCAGCTTGCAGATTTAAACAAGAGAGTTTATGTTAGAATAGGATATCCCGAATCACACACATTATTCTTTTCCGTATAACTCCTTTGAAAAATTCATCGCTTACATAACTAGGTCTGTCCTTCCTCCAATAGCAGGTTGCCATGCAGCGGACCTAGAACATGATTGCTTTTCAATAGTGTTATGAAATGTTAAAAAGAAAGAATGTAGTAAAGAAAAAGAAAAGAAATATATAAAGAAGTAAATTTCCCCTTCGTCCGAACAAGTATAAACAACTTTTAATAACATATCGCCTTCTCCTAAAATGCAGAAATAAAATCTCTTCTTCCCATATCTCATCTCTTTTCTACAGTGTAAACAAAATTTTAAGAGCACATTATTCAGTAGTCAACTTAGGTCCGCTGAAGAGTTATCAAATCCACATTTGAGATAGAATCACTGGTTTGAAAGAGGGGTAAATGAGTCCATCCGTGTTAGAATTGAACAGCCCTCCCTCAACAGATGGGGAGGAATAAGGTACCAGCCATCTCCAGTTTACAACACAGCCCATGCAGCAGTTCCAGGAAGATTCCACAACCAATTGCACTCTGAATAAGATGACCCTGAGGGCACAAATAACCCCCCAGAGAGTGATAATGACCATTTGACTGCAAAGAAATACAATCCTTCCTCCACCACCCCAATCCTATTAGAACCTATCCTTCCATCCCCCACCATCAGAACTGATGAAGCTTCTTGGATAAGAAGTGAAACAGTTTCTACTTCTTCCTCAAAGAAAAAACAGTTCAATTGCCTTTTCAATAACAAAGCACCTTTGAAACAATCCAAAAGTGATTAAGAAATTACTCTCAGTTGAGCTTTATGTCCATATAGTCTACTTTAGGACTGTGAGCTTACCTCAACTCCCAGCTGACTATAAAAACCTTGGTTCTGCAATCTACTCATGAGGAGCAGCTGTTCAGAGTACATGTGGGTGATCTCACAATCTCTTTCTTCTCTGGAGAGAATTAGCTGCCCAGGATCTTCCCTCCAGCCACCAATGTCTGCTAGAATGCTGTCCCACGTCCACTTCAAGGATATTTATTTTGCCATCTCATGATCAAAAGTGCCTAGCCTAGAGTATGAAATTAATGATTAAACCCTTAATTGTGGTGTAATTTGCGCGCCTCCTTCCTGTTCTTTCAAGAATTGGGTGCAAATTTATGTTCTTTTAGTGGAGCAAGTAAAAAGATTTGCCTTCATTTGTGCAAAAAGATTGCTTGAGGAAAAATGTTTGCATAGATTTTTATATCCAGAAATGACTGGCATAATTGTCATTCCACAGCTTGCAGAAGAAACCTTTTTTACCTCTAATATTAGCCATTATTCATTCATCCACCTTAATTACTAACGTTTATTTATATATTAACCATAAAATACAGCAAATGGACCCCAACCTCATGCTAAGCATAGTTATTTTAACCATGATTTATTGAATTGAGTCACAAAATCATGGTTTTAAAGATTCAAAACTATGTTTGCATAACATGCTAAGCCAAAAACAAACTTTATAATGGTTAAAGTAACGTGAATTGTTTCATTCTAAATGTGTATATAAATGTAACTATGATGGCTACTGTACTTCTGTCTTGTTAGGTTCTTAATGTTTGTCCTCTTTTTAAAGCCATAATATATTTATAAAAATTTTGTGCCAAGAAAGCTTCAGTCTGAGATGCTTCCAATTGTCAGTTTCCTCTTAAATACCAGTTTTAAAGAAAAATTATTTTATTTTTTAGTAACAGCCTGTTTGTAGTTTATTTTGAATCCATATCTTGAAATTTTTTTAGTTCTTCTTGTCCCTAAGTATTATGCTATATATTAAAGATTTAGAAGCTTCTCAGTGAGCCATTAGCTCTGTTCACAATAATGGAGTCCTCATGAAACAAAATATACTTATAAAATTCTACCAGAGAATCTTTGTGACTGAGCGTCTTGTGTAATAATGGTCTCCCAGACTACAGTTATCTTCCAAGACATCTGCACAGCATGGGAATGCAAACTCTATGACAGAGAACAATGTCACATACTGGTTTCTTGTTATTTTTTGCTTAGTCATCTTGGTATATGAAGATCAAGCTTTTTCTTGGAGAGTCCAGGTATATTTTACCAACTGATCAGTCTTCTCTAAGACTCTTTCACTTCCTTTTGAATCCTCAGAACTTATTGTTGCTAATTGATGAGTGTTATTTTCTCCTCCTTAGATCATTTCAGATTTAGAATCTTGGAATGATGAACTCTCTCAACAAATGAATGATTTTGACACTGAGGATCTTACAATAGCTGAACAAAGACTTCAGCACCATGCAGACAAAGCACTAACCATGAATAACCTGACCTTCGATGTCATCCACCAAGGACAAGATCTTCTACAGTATGTCAATGAAGTTCAGGCTTCTGGTAAGATGGATTTGCCCCACTTCAACCAGGTTAATGGATTTATTGAGATTACCTAGGCTGACTTCACGAGAATCAATGATTTTTAATATTGTACTCCTGAAAGAAATAGAATGTGTCAGGTATTTTGAAAGGGAAACAGTATTTTATTAAGGTTGGTATAAAATATATTTTACAATTAATAAATATTCCAGGTTTTTTTTAAAAAATAAGCAGCCATATAATCATTTTTCAGTTTTATACATGTTGTCTTATATAAATAACAAAAAAGTTAACTCTACCTTGCCAAATCTGCTTGAGATTCTCTAAACTGCAATGAATAGTACCATGTTAGGAAGATCTGCTAGATCAGGGTTGTCAAACTGCCGACCCATGGGCTGGTTTCATCATACCGAAGCCGCACCCATCCTATTGCTGGCAAAGCAAAAAGAGTTATAATACATTGCGACACGTCACGTGACGTGGCGAGTTTGACACCTGTGTGCTAGATAATCCTGATGCCAAGGATTACAGAAGAGCATCCAGTGCTCATACTCTTATCACTGTATATTATATTGGGTTTGTGTTGGCATATACAATACACAGTAGCAACTCCTTAGGCTGCTTCTACATATTTCATGTTATGGAAAGATAAGTGGGCACAAGTATCTAATGAAAGTCTATCGAAAATATAATATGGGTAAGGATAAGCAAATTCACAAATTTGTGTGTAAAATTATATGGAGCTGGTTAACCATATCCCATTCCCATCATGTAGGTTATGTGTACCCATAGCCTCCACATCAAAACATTAATAATAATATGAATAAACTTTTAGGTTTTAAAAACACTATAGTTTGCTTTGTATGATGCTGTTTGTAAGAGAATGCCAGTTACATAGTGACTGAAAACCGCAGAACAAAAAACTGTGGTATTGTTAGACTGTAGTGTAAAGTGTAGCCCAGTCACAAACCAAGAGGGAGAAATGAGTTTTGATAAAATTCAATAAAATTAAGATTTCCATTGTATGTCTGTTCTGAGCAACTTTAATGTGTAAACTATTCTTAACCAAGTGGGGTTTTTTTTAAAGTGGGCTTGATTTCTGAAAAATCAACAAGTTAATCAATTTTGCAGTACAGTTGATGAATTTGCTACTTTAAGTTAGAATTAGGAATAGAGCAGAATAGAATATTTTATTGGTGAAGTGTGATTGAACACACAAGGAATTTGTCTCTGGTGCCTAAGCTCTCAGTGTATTTACAAACATCAAGGTATTATAATCATAAGATACCAATAGGAGGAGATAGTAAAAAAAATAAGAAGGATAATAGTAATATAACCATACTACATAAGGTAAATATCCTTAAACATAGAACAGTACTGTAGTACATAGGGATTTGCAATGTTAAAAAAATGACACCTTAAACATATATTCAGCTTCCTATCTCATCCCTTTCCAGTTTTGACAAGCACAACATGATTTTGCTGCTATTTAAAGGAACAGAATCATTTTTGGAGCTCTGATGAGTTTATTCTTTAAAAAATATCCTTCTCTTTTCCACCTCATCCCAAATGGATATATACCGGTAGATGTTTTGTAGCATATGGGCTAATGCCTGCCCTTGTCAAACCTACCCAGTTCAGTGCTCTCCAAATGAATTGGAATGTAACTTACCCATAATGTCCGTCCATCATGACAAAAGGCTGTGAATTATTGGAGTAGTAAATCAACAATAATTGGTTAAGGATAACACTCGTTGGTATGACCATCTACACATAGATAATTGTTGAGATGTTTACTGGTTGAGATGTTTACATACATGGGATTAAAAAGCTTTTACAATTGCAAAATTAAAATCAGCTGTGTATCCTTTAATACTGTAGGTCAGGGGTCTTCAAACATGGCCCTTTTATGACTTGTGGACTTTAACTCCCAGAGTTCCTCAGCCAGCGTGCCTGGCTGAGGAATTCTGGGAGTTGAAGTCCACAAGTCATAAAAGGGCCAAGTTTGAAGACCCTTGCTGTAGGTCATGTATATGAGTTTTAGTGAAGTGTACCACATGGGAAGGTATAACTTATGGGTGTGGTTATAGGTGTTGAACTGCTCTGCGACAGAGATGTGGACATGGCAACTCGGGTACAAGACTTGTTGGAATTCCTCCATGAGAAACAGCAGGAGCTGGACCTAGCAGCAGAACAACATCGGAAACATTTGGAACAATGTGTGCAGCTACGCCATCTGCAGGCTGAAGTCAAGCAGGTATAAGACAACTGTGGTACTTCATCTCTCTATTCCAGAGGTCCTCAACCTTTTGGGCACCAGGGACCAGTTCCATGGAAAGAGGTTTTTCCACGGACCAGAGGGTGCGTGGTTTTTTGTGCTATCTGCATCTTGCGGATGGGGCTTTGTTTGTTGGTGCGGACTGGTTGCTGGCATGCTGTGGCCTGGTACTGGTCCATGGACTGGGGGTTGGGGACCCCTGCTCTATTCCATACCCATCCGTTGGTATAAAAAAAACCTTGCAGTCAACCCAAATTATTTTCAAGCAATCATATTAATCTGTTAGCAGAACAGACAGACATGTCTAGCAGTTGATTTGAATTCCCACTGAAATTACCTAGAATGGTCAGTCAATTTCTCTTTATTCCCATTTCTCAAATCCCAGTTTTTTGAAGAAACAAATCACATGTGTCTGTGAAGGATAAATGGTACAGATCCAAAACAAGAAATGCATTGGGCTTTCTGTAGTTTACTTTATAATATAATATGATAATCTTTAACATTTCATTATTGCTCCATTGTTGTATCTATTCAATAATATGAATCTGCTGTGGTTCAACATCCATTTTTATTATAAAGCCATATTGTTAATTGGGTTGGCATGTAACATTAACACAACTGAACATTATCTAGGATAAATGAAATGCCCCAAGGAAGACAAAAAGAGAAAAAAAAATATCCACAGGATGTTTCAGTTGGAGTTGCAGTCACCAAGCATAGGTAGAATAGCGATCCCCAACTTTTCCAGCTTTGTGGACCAGCAGTGGTGGCAGGAGGGGAGAGGGGATGGTTCTGCACAAGTGGCGGAAGAGCGTGTGCAGATCCATTTGCGCAAACGGTGGGCATGCACACATGTCAGTTGCACAATGGAACTGCAGCCCAGTTCCAAACAGGCCGGGGATTGGGGGACCCCTGAGGTAGAAGCAGGCCAAATCTCCCTGCACTTCTGTTTCTACAGAGAAGTCCTTGCAGAGGAGATATGGAGTTCCAAGCTGACTCTGTGGGGTAGTTAATCATTTGTTAGTCTTGTTCCAGGATTCTGACATGTGGCGGCATGACTTTAGGTACTTAGCTATAGATTGTGGTTAAGCTAATGAACCATCAATAACTTAGAATTATGGAAATAAAGTTTGTACCTTGCTAGACATGTTAAAGATTATCATATTATAAAGTAAGAAAAGCATAATAATATTCATCTGGGATTAAAGTAATGTTTTGTCTTCCAAATAAGTATATATATAAATGGATTAGCAAGTAAAGACCCATAATGGTTTGTTTAAGAATAAGAACATTGATATCGGTCTTATATTTTCAATGATGAGAATTCTAGAATTTCATTTTTCATTATTTCATATTTGTAATAATTTTAGGGAGTAGAAATTTATTCTGCTGCAAGTAACCTTATTCCTTATTTTATTTTTAACCACAAAAGGAAGACATGTTAGTATTTTCATTCTAAGATAAAAAGGTCTTCATAGCTCAGCAGGTGTTTGATCAGATATAATAGAATAAATTGTGTTTCCTGTGTTACTTTTCTGTGGCATTCAGTGCATGGTTTATTCAATTATGATGTTTCTCTGCCAAATAGACTGCCCATGAACTCTTGACACTTAAGAGAACTAAAATAGAAATGATAAGAATGTGTTGAGACTCTGCTATTGCTATTTTAGTCAGTGTACAGTACAGAAACGCAAATGTTTGAACATTTATATTCTAATACTTTTCTCTAAGCTCAATATTTGATAAACAGGGTAAATCTGCTTAACCCTGTTGCAGTTGCATCTTCTTTTGGATTCAGCATAGTAAACAGAAAAAAATGTTTTAGGGCATGAAGATGGACAAATGTCTTCACCACAGGGTCTGTCAACTTACTTGTTTTTAATGCATTTCCTCTACATACATATCTACAGTTGGTATTTTGTTCTGATAAAAATGTATTTGATCTAATAATATGGAAAATATTATTATTTTCCTGGGTTTCTATCTAATATCTAATATCTAATCTTGGGTTTATTTGATGAAAATCAAAAGAGTTATAATTTCTCTAGCATTTGCACATAATTCCAGAAGTTCTCTTCTATCAGTTGAAAATTTGGCTAACCTAGCCAACACTTTTCATTCCCTTGCTTGAATTTGTTTTATACCTCCTGAGTGGTTGTTCATAACATCTAATGATTGTTATTTCTCCATAAAGAACTCTTCAGAATCCTGATTAAAAAACTTCAAACACAATGGTAGGGCAAGTTTTGAGAGATAGATTGGAAGGGGCAATAGTACCACCCAGTGAGCCCAGTGTCTTGAATTTTAGAAAGGTTGCCCAAAGAAATTAAAACTAAAACAATTCCTCATCAGTCTGTATCCAGTGTGAAACATATCTGCCATCTTTAGAGTTTCTTTAAAAATATATACGTTTTTTATTTGTTGATTGTTTTAAATGGTATCCTCTTGCTCTGGGACTGTTTACCAATAGAAAATGGATAATAAGTAAAAGATTAATTGTACTGCTCAGATGTAGAAGAGAAGCTTCTATATTGTTGCTGTCCTGCATTTCGTTTTAGGTATTGGGCTGGATCCGAAATGGAGAGTCCATGTTAAATGCTGGCCTAATTACAGCTAGTTCACTACAGGAGGCTGAGCAGCTGCAGCGTGAACATGAGCAGTTCCAGCATGCAATAGAGGTAAAAATGCTTTTTTCCTATTAAATTTGATTTTGTAGTCTAGGAGACTGTGCAAAGGCAACTTTTGATACATAGACTCGGAACTATATATTTGTTCATATTTAACGATATTGCTAGATGCACCACTTTAATATGCCAGATTCTATCTAAACAGATTCTTGCCTCCCACATGAGCAGGTGGTCCAGAGGCAAAATTATCTTGTGTGATTGATTTTTCATAAATCTATCACTGATTGGATCTTCTGCATAAGGAACAATAGTCATCAATCACCTATATAGCTGCTAGGGCATATTCACATGTAAAGAAATCGTTTTGTTGCATTTGCTCATACTTGCTATAAAAGGTACATTATCTTTTCTTGCCAAATATGAGAAATAGGATTTGAAATCATTAGATATAGGAGGCCTCTGCTTTGCCTCTCCAGCTGTGCCTGCTTGAAATGCAAAAGAGCTGCTGTCACTGAGTGCAGAAAAATATCAAGTTGGATGGGGCAACTATGGAAGCAAGACCTTAAAATTAATTGACCAGGTCATTAATAATCAACTGCACTAGAGCAATACTGAGGTTAAAATTATCTTCACTTCTGTAGTATTGGATATTTCTAAGTTATAATTTCAATTATGATGTATTGCCCAAGTTTATGTTGCCATGGTAACATATTATGCATGGCTGAATCCTATATCATGGAAATAGGACTAATATGAAAGCGAAAGCACCAGTGCCTCTTTAGCAAGAAGCTGGTAGTGCCGATATGCTTGAAAATTGATGTGAGTTGGATCATCCCATAAAACAGTGACCAAGTAATTCAACCATGTTTTGAATCAAGGTTGCATGTTCATGTTCCTTGATACAAGTAACAGAGGAATTCTAATCTCACCAGGAATAAGATCTGTCTTTGTTCTGTCACTATAAGCTCCATAGGTTCTTCATCTCAGTCTTGGGTTGAGGGACATATAGGAATGAAGAGCAGGAATGCATATTTATGTTGTGAAACTTCCTCTCCATTTGATTCTCTATATGTGTGCAGTGGTATGTGAGAAAGACCTTGAGAGACAGGAAGAAATGCTGCCAGTCAGATAAAAGAGGGCATAGACTGCAGTTTCATAATGGGAAGATAAAGAGGCTCAGAAGAGACTTTTCTTGGCTTCTCAGGCTGTAAAGAGACAGACGAAAATGTGTACTTTCAAACTTGTAAGATTCTGTTAATGTAGCCTTATAATAAAGTACAATTAGCTCATCTGGTCTTGCACACAGACACTGCCTTATAATCTAAATAAAGACAAGGGAGCACACATTGGTCATCATCCCGTGTGATTGGGGGATGTGTTGAAATGTACCCATCTAGTCAGTCTGTGCGTAGAGAACGCTGTATCTCTGATTGTCTATCTCATTTTTAATTTTAATCTTTGCCCATGATAAGGAGGGTACAGCAGAAGAAAAGCAGACTTTTGTTAAAATCAGTTTATAGTAAGATTTGTGTGTCAGACTGATGTTTATTTATTTGCTAGAGTTATATGCCACTTTTATTTGCACAACTGAAGGCAACATACATAATAGCCCTTCCTCCTGTTTTCCCCATCACAATAATCCTGTGAGGTGGGTTGGGCTGAGAGAGAGTGACTGGCACAAAGTCACCCAGCTGCTTCCATGTCTACGGGAGGGTTGGAATTCATGATCTTCCGGTTTCTAGTCCAGCACCTAGTTCCCCAACAAAAATAAGACATGGAAGAGTTGACATAAACCTCTTTTGAAAATGCTGATAATACTGTATGTTCATGAACGTAATGGTGTACTTTGTTTACATTTCATCAGAAAACTCACCAGAGTGCCCTCCAAGTACAGCAGAAAGCTGAGGCAATGTTGCAGGCTAATCATTATGACATGGACATGATCAGGGATTGTGCTGAGAAGGTGGCCTCCCATTGGCAGCAGCTGATGCTCAAGATGGAAGATCGGCTCAAGCTTGTGAATGCCTCTGTGGCTTTTTACAAAACATCAGAGCAGGTAGGTTTGTGTGGATGCTTCTTTAGTCCACTAATGTAACAGTTTAAATACCTTAAACCACGGGTGTCAAACTCGATCGCGTCACATGACACATTGTGACATATCACAATATTTTTTGCCTTTGTGGAGCCGAGGTGGGCGTGGCCTGCTCATGACCCATCCAGCCTGCAGGCCGCCAGTTTGACACCCCTGCCTTAAACTGTTATAAACATTTCTTACACATATTCCCCAGCTGAAATGAATCCCACTTATAGAATCAGATCATTTGCTTTACTGCCATACTTTGGCAACCAGAGGTACCATGATCTCAGCAAGCAGAACCTAACTGACCTTAGCCAAATCCAACAATGTAATGTCATGTAATAATATGTATTAATTGAGGTTAATTCTTTTTTAAAATATAATTTTATGGAAGATTTTGGTATGACTAAAAGATAAATATGAAAATGTATATAAACAAAAGTTAGGAAAAAGATAAGAAAAACTGTAAGAGACAATACAGGTAACTGTTCTTTTTAAAAAACAATACAGGTAAAGAAAGATAATTTAAGAAGTGACTTCCAATCTTCTTTATAGCAATTAAAAACAAACCAATTATCCCTCCTTCCTCTCTGTGATTACATTACTTTCTATATGCTTATTTATGCGTACCATGAATCAGAAAAGTTGCACATATCAGATATGTAGGGCTGATCAAATGCTTGTGATTTTTAAAGAAGCTGGCAAACCAAGTTGTGATTGTTGGTTGATGATCATTTATCCCTCATCATTCCTGAACCTGTTGGCTGATAGGTATGCAGTGTGCTGGAAAGTTTGGAGCAAGAATACAAGCGAGAAGAAGACTGGTGTGGAGGCGCTGATAAACTTGGCCCCAACTCTGAAACAGACCATGTGACTCCAATGATTAGCAAACATCTTGAACAAAAGGAAGCCTTTTTGAAGGTAATGGTGACAGTTCCAATGTACACTTCTCCCATATTTTATTAGGGGTAATTCTTGCACATCCAGAGCCTAGTGAAGGATCCTTGGCCTTGTGTGCTTAGTATCAAGTACTCTTCTGAAAAACAGCTTTTGATCAAAGGGATAGGCACAGCATACAACTGCAGCTGTTCTTCTAAGCAGTTTTCTA
>NW_015386493.1:1042236-1058234 GCF_001527695.2 Protobothrops mucrosquamatus | reverse complement strand
GCATTGGTCTTAGGCCTGAAAGAGTTAAAGTAGTTTCATTTAACCCAATGTAACTTTTCTTTCCTGTAACTCTTGTGATAAATATTAATACTTAAGGCATAAATACAAATACAGCACTGTTTGAGAAATACTGCAGAAAAATATGGTAACTGAAGAAAAAGAATAGAAAGCAGTGGTTTCCCAGAACACCATGACAAAATTATTAGAGGTGGTGTAATTAGTTAATTGGAATAGAAAACTGAAGAAATGAAGGAAGCAGTAGGATATTAAGTTGCTTGGCTACCCATTTAATATAAAACCTTGTTTATTTTAATGTTATGACCAGACAAGAGCATTTTTGAGATGCTTGGCAAAATAAACTATAGGTACATGTAAAATGTATTTGTGGATGGGATGGCTTGTTTCTGATTCAAAACAGATTTCCTGTTTCATGTATATTCCTAGTTCCATACACTAATTAATACAATAATGTGTAACTGATAAATTGGCAGAGTATATTATTTATTGTAACAATATTTTATTAAATACTATTTTTTATCAGAAATATTTATATTGGACAGGGTCTCACCATGTCATATAATGCTATAAAACCATGTTTCTTAGACTTTGTTCTATGGAAAATGTTATTTCGCAAATTATAGTTCTACAGTGTGAGTGCAGCTTATCTCAAGCACATAGCTAGAATTGGTGTCTGCTTCCCTGGCATGACTTGGTAGTGTCCATCTTTCCCTGTCATGGCATACCTGCCTGGGATTTTATCCTTCCTATCTACCCCTCCTGCAGTTTTACAGATAATTGCCTATCTTTACCATAAGTCTGCAGCTCCTGCTCTCAGCACAGTTACATACTGTGCATGAGCTTGCCTTTCGGAGCCCAGTTTAACCTGCCCACTAACTTGCTATAGAATATAGATAGTCCTCATAAGCATGAGGACGGTTATGCAAAACTGAGGAGCTGTTACAAGTGAACATTCTTTTCCATCTGTCAATCCACCAACTGTCAGAGAACTCAGTCTCCTTCTCACTGTTGCTATGGCTTCTGGCATGAGCAGACAGCTAAAGCAGCACCCTTCAGATACAACATCTGGTACGCTGTTGGGCGATTCAGCTGGCTAAATACCTGTTATGAAATGGCTCCCTCTAGTGCAGGCATGTCAAACTGCTGGCCCACGGGCCGGATGCGTCATGCCGAAACCGTGCCCACTCCATTGCCAGCAATGGGGGGAAAAGTTGCGCGATGTCACATGACATTGCAGCTTTGACATGCCTGCTCTCGTGTGATTCAGTCTGGTAAGTATCTACTATGATAGGGCTCTTCAAACTTGGCCTTTTTATGACTTGTGGACTTCAACTCCCAGAATTCGTCAGCCAGCGTGCCTGGCTGATGAATTCTGGAAGTTGAAGTCCACAAGTCATAAAAGGGCCAAGTTTGAAGACCCCTGTACTATGAGAAGAAGTGATTTGAGCAGCTGAAAATGACAGCAGAAGGACTGCATCTTAGCTGTGGTTCAAGCTGCAGAAAATAGGGGGCGGGGGGAGGGGGAGACAGCAGCTGCTGTCACATTAGTTTAGCTAATCTGCCAGAAAAACCTTTATTTTAACTACCTATAGTCCATTAGTTATTTTTAAAAAACATTTGAATGATGTTTAAAAGAGATGATAGCATCTCACCAAACCTGACTGATCTAAAGAAAGATAAACAGACCCAAACTGATTAGTTTATGGATGGGTAAACCACTAGAGCAGGCATGTCAAACTGCCAGCCCACGGGCCGGATGCGTCACACCGAAACCGCGCCCACCCCATTGCCGGCAATGGGGAAAAAGCCGTGTGCCATCGCAAGTTTGACATGCCTGCACTAGGGAATCTCTCAATTTGTACTGGGGAATTTTTTTTAAAAAAGAACCCCATCCATAAGAAAGCAGTGATAAATCATGTTAATATTTTGTCAAGAAAATGGGGTGAATATGTCATCCATGAAGACAACAGGAATTGAGTTCAGTTCAAAGAAGCCTGCTTTTAAATAAAGGTTCCTAATTAAAAGGGTTAGTTCTGTAATCATTTGTGCCATAGTTTTGAATGGCTAAGGAAACACTGCACGAAATAATGACTGGCTATATGTAAAATATTTCAAAATTGAATAGCAAAATAATATTTTATTCTGACAAGAAATTATGAGCTAGAATCCAATTAAATCATAAATACCATTTGTTGTAAGGTACCCAGAGTTGTTAAGAGTTGAGTGGCATACACATTTAATATAGTTGTTTTTATTCCTTAGTAGAATGTAGGATAAGAACCCTTTGGCCTGACAGTTGAGCAGAGCTGTTAAATTCAACTGTCACCATCATTCTCCCCTTTTAAAAATAAACTTTCTGCTAGAATTAGGTATTTAGATCCACAGAGTCTACGTACCAATTCTGAGTGTGTAGATCTAACGTTAGATTTGAGTAAGAAGAATCTTTGCTCATCTTTGTTAATATATTGGAGGCGAGTTAGCATGCTCAAGTTGCCTATAAATAATCTCTGAGAAGAAACAAAATGTACTAAAATTATTAGGAAAGTGGTAACTATGAAGTTGGTCTCTATTTCGGCAGTTGCTCTTCTGTGTATAAAAGAGACACAGTAAAGGACATCAAACATTTGAACTTGTTTTTCAGAAGAGTATTAAAAAGATTATTCAAAAATGACTCCTACTGAACTTTTAACGTGATTGCAACATGCTTACTTCTGTGTGTTCCATATATGTCAGTCAATTCTTATTGATGATTTTGGTTTGAAAAGATTAATTTTGATGCTGTTTTAATTGGATGTATATAGCATGTTGGCCCTAATTTGATTATGTTAAAATATGATTTAATGTTTCTGTGGTTTTGTGCTCCTATGCTGATGTTTCCTAACCTTCAGATGTGTAGACCTCTATTCCCAGAATTTCTTAGCCAGCCTGGCCATTACAGAAAATTCTGGGAAGTAAAATCTACCCATCTGCAAATTGCCATGATTGGGAAACACTGTTTCGTGCAATGAATTTTGAATCTCCTATATTAGTATCCTAGCTATTTAAAAACTGACCCGATTAGAAAAGTGTCTCTCTGTGTCTCTGTCTCTCTCTCTCTTGCTCTCTTTCTGTGTCTGTGTGTGTGTGTGTGTGTGTGTGTGCGTGCGTGTGTGTGTCTGCTCTCTCTGTCTCTTGTATGCTGGGGCCAATGCATTAATGCTCTCCTGCTATCTAATTTTGCAGATTGTTGACATTAGCAAAAATATATGTAATAGAGAGCCAGTTTGGTCTACTGGTTAAGGCATCAGGCTATAAAGAGGGAGACCATGTCCTGCCTTAGCCATGAAACCAGCTGGGTGACTTTCAGCTAGTCACTTGATCTCAGCCCAACCCACCTCACATTGTTGTTGCTGAGAAAATAGGGCAAGGAAAGTGTGTTGGATATGTTTGCCGCCTTGAGTTATTTATAAAAACAATAAAGGCAGGATAGCAACAAAAACATGCAGTGCTGTTACAAAGTTGTTTTGTTTCAACTGTCTATTGATAGCTTAAATAAATATTTTCTCAATGATTCAGAATAATGATGTCTGCATTGTTTTGATCCTTTTCGGGTGATGCATCTGTCTTGCCCTTTCTAGGCTTGCACATTGGCTCGGAGAAATGCAGATGTGTTCCTGAAGTACCTGCACAGAAATAGTGTAAATATGCCAGGGATGGTGACTCACATCAAGGCTCCTGAACAGCAGGTCAAAAGTGAGTTTGGATGTTTTGTCACAGGTTGGTTTTAATATGGTTCGGCAGTTTTTTGATAAGGCCTCAATGATGAGATTTCCTCTTAATGAGATAGACAAAAGTAAAAAATAGATTCTCTGTCGTTGATGAATCTATTGCTCTTTCGTATCTCCAAAGCTATTCTGAAGGTAAGAGAAAGCTCATGGGTGTAATTGACACTGTGGAAAGGAGGAAAGAAATACATCTTGCATAAACTAATATATTAGATTTGATGTATAATTAAAAACTAATAATATAGGCAAACATTGTGTATGTTTATTGTTATGTGGGCTTAAATTATATATTTGTGCGTGATTTGTCCTTTAATATTTCTCACCTGGCAGATATCCTGAATGAACTTTTCCAGAGAGAAAATCGTGTCCTACACTACTGGACAATGAGAAAACGACGCCTTGACCAATGTCAGCAATATGTAGTCTTTGAAAGAAGTGCTAAACAGGTCAGGGTCTATCTTTATTGATATAGTTGAGTTGGGATGTTCATATCTTTTCATAATTCTTCCTCTAGCTGTCATTCAAGAATCAGCAACAAAACATCATGTCCCTAGGGCTTTTTCCAATATGTTTCCCCTTCACCTTCAAACACCTTCCTCCCAGATTCCTTGTCAAGCCAAACTAAAGTTTATGGGCTATCTTTTAGCATTATGTGCAACACAAAAGAAAAACAACAACAGAAAATCTGTGGACCCCCTTCCATTCAATATATTCATAGAGATATTAGAAATGCAGTCCCATATTACACACACACACACACACACACACGTATCCATCCTTCCATTCTACATAAAAATACAGGATTGTTTACCTCTATCTATCTATTGAAAAAAAAATAGATAACTTTAACAATTTTAGGGTGAGCCAGTTTGGTGTATTGGTTAAGGCATCAGATTAGAAATTGGGAGATCCTGAGTTCTAGTCCCGCCTTAGACTTGAAGCCACCTGGGCTTAGAAGTAAACAAATTTCTCAGAGTTTTTGCCTTTCTTTTTTTCCCCTTGCATCATTCAAATTATATTTTTGTCACAGTCTGAAGTAATCTTTCACAATGATCTCAGTTGTGATTCTTTTTCTCAGAAAGATTACTTCAGACTATGACAAAAATATAATTTGAATGATGCAAGGAAAAAAAGACAAGACAGAAACTCACAGAAATTTAAATAAATAACCTCTTGTTGGGAAATGGTCAGGTTGCTTCTCCTAGAACAGTGATGGCGAACCTTTTAGAGACCGAGTGCCCAAAAACCGCCCCGCCCCCATCCACTCTGCCCCCTGCTCCATCCCTGCCCCACCTGCCCGCCTGCAGGGCCACCCACCGCCTCCATGGCCTGCCTCAGCAGATTGCCCAGGTGGCCCTGCAGCACCATGGCGGCCACGCCCTCCGCCCGCACCCCGCAGCATCATCTGCGCATGACAGGGCACGAGGGCGGAGTCTTGTCCCTGCTGCCTGGCTGCCATGTCCTTGGCTGCGCTGTTCTGCGCGAGCTGCGCCCGGGGGCAACTCTCTTCTTGGGGGGGCTGCTGGTGAGGAGGGGGGCACGGGAAGGTGGGGCTGGGGCGACGGCATGTGTGCCCATAGAGAGGGCTCTGAGTGCCGCCTCTGGCACGCATGCCATAGGTTCGCCACCACTGTCCTAGAAGAAGCTATTTAATTTTTCTTCTTCAATTGTCTTCTTAGGCTCTTGAGTGGATCCATGATAATGGAGAGTTTTATTTATCCACGCACACTTCCACTGGCTCTAGTATCCAGCATACTCAAGAGCTCTTGAAAGAACATGAAGAATTCCAGATAACTGCAAAGGTAAATGAAATACTGTACACATTTAGGTTTTCTGTTATATCCCCATATCTTGAAAAAGATACCAATTTGGGCCCCAGTTTGGAAAAAGTGGGTTAAATCCATCTCCCATGCCATATGGTGATTCTGCAACCCTTACTATTAATTGTGATAAATCTAATTTGTTGCATTTGGGACCTATTATATTTGTAGAATATTGTAGGAGATTAGCATTTATAGTTTGCATCAAGTCTATAAAATACTTGAGTTTACGCCTCTTCTAATGTTTGTCACAATATGTTGAATTAAATATGTATAAATATATAGATATAATTTCAAGAAGTACAACTTCATGGTCAAAACTCCCAGGTCTTTTAGTAAGATTAATGATATTAAATTGAATATTACATTGAAATTCATGTGTATTTCAGAGGACTTTCAGTGTCAATTCCCATTGTCTTTTATATAAATTGATAGGTTAATCAAAAATGTCTTAGGAAAGCTAAAACATTGCAGTTACCTTGTGAAGATGATGACTTTAACCAACTATATTTTCAACGATACCGTTGAGTTTTTATGTTTACATCTATATGCTTCTGGGATAAGATTTACTGTGATTTCCTCTTTGGGCCCATTTGTAAAGCAGATGTGTAACACCTTTGAAACCTTGAATGAAGTTATGACATCTTAAATCAGGATTTTTGTTTCCTGCTTTGAAAGTTGCTAGGCATATTTGGTTATTGATAGATAAGCACATGAGAATTTGTTACCGTGGTATAATTCAAATCTGAAAATAATGGGGAAGATGTGTTACTGAAGTGCTTAGGCACTGTATGGTCTCCAAAGAATAACAGAGTTGGAAGAGATCTTGGAGGTCATCTAGTCCAACCCACTGCTTGAGCATCTATACCATTTCAGACAAATGGCTGTCCAGTCTCTTCTTGAAAGCCTCCAGTGATGGGGTACCCACAACTTCTGAAGGCAAGCTATTGCACTGGTTTCTCAATCAAGATTTCCTGTTACAAAATGTGAAATATACTTATGATATCAGGATTTAAAAATGAAAATAACAGAAAGTATTATTTTTAATTTATTACCCTTAAAGTATGTTTTAAAGGGGTGGACATTAAATCTCTTATGTTGGTGATGTAAGAAATTTGAAAGTTCTTTAATCCTCTAGATTTTGTCTTGTTCTATGATATAGCTTTATTTTGGTTTCAGATTAATAAATATATTAACATAACTTAGGGAAGAAATATTAGATTTAAGGATCTTAAAGTGATGCTGAATTATATTCCTAAAAGATAGGATTTGTCAAAGAGCTTTGGCTTTATCAGGCTTGGGGTATACCAAAGAGGATAATCCTATATAACTGGAAAGAGTGTAAGAGGATGAGTTTGTTATCTATTTTTGAAAAGTCTAAAAATGAGAAGAAGACACATGTTGTATTATCCAGGTTTGATGACAAGCTCAATGGCTGAATTAATTCAATGTAGATCTTTATACTTATATAGATATTATCTTTTCCATTCCGATTGTTGGTGTTTGGGATTTGTTTTGTTTTGCTTTTCAACTTATGTTTAGTTCATTTAGCCATTATAATTTATTTAAGGTTTTTTAAAATTGTATTTTCATTATTCAGTGCAGAATATTTTCTTTTGCATTGTACTATTTTAGCAGTTTAGAAAATTGATAGGTGTTGGCCTGCTTGGATCATAGTTTCTAATAAAGGAGATGTTAACCTAGCTGATTATAAGCTGTTGGCCTTGAAAATATCAGTATTTGATTAATTCATGCATACCTAAAAGGGAAAAAAAGTCTAATGCCTAAAAAAAAAATCATGTTCTTGTGGCTAAAATAAAATACACGTTTGGTTTTAAAAACATGATATCCCAAAATATTTATTTCATTATTGAATAGCAGTACTGAAATCATGTCAGCGAAATATCAGTTACATACCTGAGGAATTCTGTAATCCAAGTGGAAATCATCTGCCTTTTTCTACTGCTTTGAGAAGCTGCTGGTAGAATCTGATATATCACAGTTTGCTTTTCATTGGTTACTATTAAATTACTCTATGCACCACTTAATGGTTTTGAGAAAGTGTACGTTGATGAATAGGCTTGAATTATGGAAAGTTCTAGAGAAATTTGGTTTTGAATGTTGGCTGTTCAGTGGCAAGAAGAGTGATATATAAGAGTAAAGCACAAGTGAGCATTAAAGAATGCTCAGCTAACACCAAGGAGGAAAAAGTCAAAATATGTGATGTCCACTTGGTTATTTAGTATAGGTTTGGTGTGACATTAGATGTCGGTTGGTTGGAATTGTGAACACATATGTATTTTCATATGTGAATGATGCCTATTACAGCCTGGATGATTTGCAGCAAATTTTAGATACAGCAAGGATAATGGATCTGAAAATTGATGTATTAGAGACCAGAATTATTGTGATTGACAGAGAAAATAGATGGAGACATTTTAAGACTAACAAATGTTAGTAAAAAGAGAGTAGGTAGTATATATTTATTTAAAAGGATTCATGAAACATGAACATGTCAAGAAAAACATAAAAGTAAGTTGAATGCAGTGCAGGTGAGATACTTAAATGTATGTGCTAAAATAAGAAAAGAAAGGGTCCAGAATGTAGGGGTGCTAATTGTATATTAATTAATTGTCCATATTGAATAAATGGTTGGCATGAGATGAATACATTGAGATGATTTATGAAGGTGGGGAATGGGTCTAGACGAAAAGGAAGAGTGAGAAAGTTGGAATTAACTGGAACTGATGAGATCTTGAAAAAGAGAAAGAAGAGTTTAAAAAACAAAAGTCAGTATATGAAATGATAGTTCATCGCATAGTCAATTAGATGTTGAGCTGGATTTGGCAATTTGGTCCACCTATTGAGTCCTTACTGAGGATCTCAGATGGGCAGAGGTGGATCATTATGGTGTTACAGATAGTGTCACAGGATGAAAGCTGTTCCAAATAAAGCTGGCTTTTGCAATTGACTGGTAGTGAATTTGTCAATGCCAATGGTGTTCAAGTGGTGCTCCAGTGGTTTTGGGATTGCACCCAAAGCACCTATTACTATTGGTACTACCTTTGCTTTCTTTTACCACAGTCGTTCTATTTCTATTTGCAGGTCTTTGAATTATTGTTTATTATTGTTGTTTATTATTGTTGTTTTGTTTATTGTTATGTTTGTTGTTGATGATGATGTTGTTTAAACCTGCATATCACTTGACTGACAATAACGCTTGGAGACTCACAACAGTCAAAGTAATTATAATACAGGCAATAAAAATAAAGATAAAAGATGGCAAATGTGTTGAAAAGGGGGGTCTCATTTTCCTTCGCCAAAGGCCTGGGTGAAGAACCAAGTCTTCACAGTCTTCATTGCTCTACTAAATAACAGCAGAGTGAGAACTGCCCAGATCTCAGGAGAAACCATGTTCCAGAGGATAGGCGCTGCTATAAGGAAGGCATGCTTCCAGGGTCCAGAACCCAGAGCCTGCCAGGATGGCAGAAGCAGGAATGATTGATAAAGACAGAAAAGCATGGATCTGCACAGAGAATGTTGGTGTTGTAAAACTAGTGTTAGCTATGCTTCCTTTTCTTTTTTATCTCATGCCTTTCATTCCTTCTGTTCATTGCTTTTTTCTGCATCTGCAGAACCATCCCATGCTCTAATCAGAATGCTCAGGGCATTTTTATAATAAAACGAAATAAATAAAAGACTCCTGCCACTCTATAAGTAGATCAGATTTTTTTTCAGTGTAATATTAATCAGACTTCTTTTCTGCTAGCATTCATTGGATCATCAATCTTATTTGGAGTGATACATCCCAACAGAATCTGTGATACCATGTTTTTACATCCATACTGTAGGGGGAAATAGGATTGTTAATCTTACATTAGTCTTCGAACACCGTACTATATACTTATTATCAAACTCTCTGCTACTATAAAGACTGAAACTGTATAACGTGGTATTATAAATTGGGTTTTCAGCGTAATGAGGCATGTTTCTCCAAAATTGTCCTTCTGGATCCTTAGGTAATCCCTAGACACAGTAGTAGTGCCAATTCATGAGGCTATCCTAAATCAATTCAGTCTTCAGGTCCTTACTTTCCAGAACCCTAAAAGCTAGAAATGTAAAAAATGTTATAGTGATCCTGATAATTCTGCTCCAGTACCAAAAAGCTGTTAGCATGGAAACAGAATATTATCTTCTATTTATAGCGTGAAAAGGCTGTTATTCATTAGAGGCATTGAATGTCCGCTCTTCTTACCGCCTTCCCATCTTTCATGTATCCTATAGCAAACCAAAGAGAGGGTGAAGTTGTTGATACAGCTAGCTGATGGCTTTTGTGAAAAGGGGCATGCCCACGCAGCAGAGATTAAAAAATGTGTCACAGCAGTGGACAAGAGATACAGAGACTTCTCTCTGCGTATGGAAAAATACAGGACCTCTTTAGAGAAAGCTCTAGGAATTTCTTCAGATTCCAATAAATCGGTGAGTGTTGTATTTTTTTATTATTATTATTTATTTATTTTCGCTTAAAGAAATGTGGAATGGCTTAATCTGGCTTCTAGAGTTTCTATCTTGGTAAACCCCTTTTGTGTTTGTTTCTCCTTGTCTTCCCTAATTTTGATGTCATCTTCCCTTCCTTGATTCAGAGTAAAAGCTTGCAACTGGATATAATCCCAGCCAGTGTTCCTGGGTCAGAGGTGAAGCTGAGAGATGCTGCTCATGAACTTAATGAGGAAAAGAGGAAGTCTGCCCGCAGGAAAGAGTAAATAATTTGTTTCCCCCTAGCATGATGCATGTTTATCCATGCTTTGGACTTGTCTGTAATTTTTATCTATTTAGTTAAGTGCTTGTGCATTCCTAGTCCCAGCCAACCTATCATTAATACGTCACTAAAACATTCTTTTTACATTTATGTAAATTATGTACGTTAAACAATCCAGAAAAAAATAACACATGCTAGTCTTGGTCCATATCAAAGTATACAATATTTCATGTTTTCCTCTCCCACCCACCCAACCCCACTGCCTTTTCCATTTGTCCATTTCCACTTCTCAGCAATGGCCATATAAGTTAAAAAGAAAATGAGAATCTGGATTTTAAGTTGTGCTTTGCTATTTGATAAGTCTGAGGCAAGGCTTTTTAAAATAGGCTGATCTCTTGAATATCCAAAAAAGAATCTAGCATATTTTTTCAGCAACAAATAAGAATGAGCAAATGTACCCTTCTTTTAATGACAATCTGTCGTTTTATTCAGTATTGTTGTTGATTCCTTTAGCCATTACTTAAAGCAGCGATTAAATTAGAGGGCAGAATACTTCCAAGATGAGACTTTATTTACTTATGCAAAAGCAATATTAAATCATTTTATTATCATTTTATAGTCCATATTTTTTCTAGTTGTAGTTCTCATGCACTCTATGCTCTTGAGCTCATCAAATATATTTCACTATATAAAATCCTTGCCATGTATCTAACTCCTGCTTAGAATGATATATGATGAAATGAATAGTCTAAAGTTGTCTCTCTTGTGCTTGGAAAGGTTCATCATGGCTGAGCTTATCCAGACAGAGAAGGCTTATGTAAGAGATCTCCGGGAATGTATGGATGTAAGTTCTTGTTTCCAAGCTAAATGGGGGTTCTCAAATATATATTTTTTCATTGTCATATTGTATAATCTGTAACCATAGAGCTAAGTTGTGCAATGCTGTATCAGAAGTAGAGATGTTAGTCAATTAAATCAAGAATTGCCACTGCTGGCTTGATCGACTTCTTGTTTTGCTTTTTAAACATTCCTATGTTGATTGAACAGAGACAATAGCATATCTGTTCATTTTCAGGCACAATGAACTGGTTGCTGCTTTTGTTAAGCTTTTACTGTTTTGTTAGAGGGATAATGTTCTATTATTGCTTCCACTGCTGCATTGCACATTCGAGAACTGGCTTATTCTCTCTCTGAACCGAAACTCCTCTCTTCTGTATTTCAGGGTCTGACTTTAAACTGTTACTTTTTCATTGACACATTGCACTTGTTAGGACGTCATGATTGTAAAACCAAAAAGTGATATTATAGAAACCTAAAAAAATTGACATTTTATAAAGATCAATATGATTTTGCAAATATTAGTTTGGGGATGATTGTACCTAGAGAATTGTTAAACCAAATACATTTCCCCCCCTTTTTTTTTTTTGCTTCTATTTTTTTTTTACCAGACATATCTCTGGGAAATAACAAGTGGTGTTGAAGAGATCCCACCAGGTATTGTCAACAAGGAGCACATCATTTTTGGAAACATGCAGGAGATCTATGAATTCCATAACAAGTGAGTGAAGAGAGTCACCCATGACTCTACTGTTAGGGAAAAAAACAATGATTTAATGTCTTCTGATATATTAAATGAATATATCATTTTATTTTGCTACTGCAAATTGTAGGTTCAAGGAGTGGAGTTTGACAATTTTCAGACTAGCATTGTTTTATTCTAGTTTTCTATTTAAGTAGATCTTAAAATGGACTTGCTTTATTGTGGTCTGAAAATTTCATGGAAATAGGTTGATCTAGGTTGTTCAGCCATCCAGAAAATAAGTTGTTTTGGTTTTGCTGCACAATACATAAACTGATAAATAGAACACATCAGCTTTTATCTGTGAGATGACTGATAATGCTAGATAGCATCTGAAAATAGCGTTAAAGCCTTAATTCAGGCTTAGTAGATCACATAATCTGAATTCAGGATTTATTTGAAGTTTCACACTCACTACAAACACATAAAAATTATTCTATGCTGTCTCCTGCACTAAATCTCCTCCCTTAGTAAGGATCCCTATTTTGATATATGTCTTTTCTCTGTTAATATTTGTGGAGTCTAAACTTTTCTGTGAATAAGTAACAGATGTAACATCTATTACAGCCAGCCTGCAAGCATAGGGGGTACATTACTTTGTTTACAAGAGCCTTGTTTAATACATAATTGTATCTGCATAGAGTGCAAGATGGGAAAAAGCAATTTTCTTGCCCTCTGAAGCCTCCAACTTCTAAGCTGCAAGCACAGTCATCTCCTTTGAATTTGTCTCACTAGTACATGTGAACATTAGATAGTTCAAAATCTCCTTGTGTGAAAAATGGCTACTACACTACGTATAGTGTAGGTTACTGTTAGAATCATGGCTATATCAGTTTTCAAGATTTTATTTTTATATTGTAACTATCGTATGAAAAAGATGTCTAGGCATAAAACAAATCAGTGAGTGCCCAACCACATCTTAAGTCATTAGAACTTGCTAAAAACTGAGGACTTTCGGGGAAGAAAGGGTAGACTGATTTTGTGGAGCTGCTGATTGTAGCAGAATAAAGAGCCAGCAAATAGTTTTTTGTAATTCCTCTCCAGACAAAGAGAGGATTGAGATCACCCACAAGTACTCCATGCAGTTGTTCCTTACGAGGAGATCCCAAGGCACTAGTCTACAATAGATTTAGAACTCTGGGAGATGAGGGCCAATAACCATCTTACTCAAACTGTTTTTGAAAGGACTCTGGGTTTGCATACTTTCTTTTCTAAACACTTTTGGAAATTGCTTATTAACTGCTTTCTATCTATTGGGAATCTTTGGACCTACAGGTTTTACAGCACTGGATGTGATGGAATATAGTAGGCTGGATTCCAAGGAGGGAGGGGATACATTCCAGAGGAATACGAAACAATTCAGTCCAGATATTTTGTGTGAAAGAGTGAAGATAGCCCCTCCCTAATGGTTCTCAGAGTACATGGTAGATACAGATAGTAGAGTACTTAGCCTTGCAAGATTCCATATATAAGTGTGGAAACAATAAGCTTGGAAGAATCACCATGTCTTATTCTTGGTTTGGGGCCTGACATGGGTGAGTTTTCTTCAATCCTTAAGGAAAGAAGTTTTAAATACAAATTTAAGGAATTAAAATAATCTGGAATAAACAGCAAAACTTTGATTTTAAAAAGATGCCAATGGACTAAGGGTCCAAGTAAATTTGAAATAAAATTTTGGAATTATTAATAAAGAATCCTTCCCATAGGAAAATGCTTTTGTTTTGAATTCTGTTATTTTTTTTAATTGGATACTAGAGGAAACTAAAAGGAACTAAAGATTACATTCAAAAGAGAAGAGCAGTCAAATTCAGCTTACAAATATAGAATGAAGTAAAATATTTTGACATTACTCATATTGAAAATTACTTTTAAACAGGGGACCCAGAAATTAATTTTGAGAAGGTCTGCTTCTATAATAGACTGTTTAAAAAACATTATAGAAGAAGAACAAGTTTTACCTGACATGATTGAGATTTGAAAGTGGATTTAAAAATGACATTGAAAAGGATATTACACTGGAGATACAAAAGAAACTGTTTGATCTCTTAATAATTAAAAGAGATATACAAATAACAAACCAAGAGAGTAATAATTTTCCTAAGTGGGATTTACAAGAGGCTTGTTAAAGCTTTGAAAAATTTTGTGAGAAAAATAAATCAAATTCTGGGACATTATTTGAAAGGTCTAGCGTTAAGATTGTTTGAAATAAAAGGAATTAATATAAAGTTGGTTTATTTGCTCAAGATTAAAGTAAATATGTTGTTATTTCTGGTAACCCTTAATGGATTTTTGCTGACACTGGGAGTAAAATAACGAGGCTTTATAGATTTGTTTGTAGATAAGAGATGGATGGGAACAAGAGATCATTTGTTGTTTTTCAGGAGAAGTGATAAATTACTAAAATTGGTTATACATATTGTGGTAAACGGGGAAGTCACTTTTTTATATATTTCTTTACTATATTCTTATTTTTTTTTTCTTTTTTTTCTGCTTCTTTCTTTCCTGCCCATTTTATTTTTTCTTATTTTATTTCTTAGTTTGTATTGTTGTAAATTGTAATCTTTAATTAAATTGTTATAATAATAAAAGAGCTTGCTAATTGTTCATAAACTAATGGTATGGATGGATTTTATAAAGCTTGGAAATGCAAGCGTTCTCTTCCTGTAATTTGTTTGTTTGTTTGTTTGTACGGTCAATTTTAGATCATTCAAGTTGCAATGAAGTCAGTAAATAAGTGCTAATTTTCCTATTAGTTATTTCAATGTGTATGTTTTGTTTAATGCATAGTTCTAACTCATCACAGCTAAAAGGTACCACATTTTGTAAGTCTGGCATGATTGCAGTGTCCCATAACCTGACATAGCATAGCTGTAGCTATCGCTAGATCATTGTTTTACTGGAACTATAAAGTGTAGCTTAGTTCTAAGGCTAGATTGACTGGATAATTCTGCCCAAGTATTGCGTATAACAATATGTTATAGCCACTATGGACGGTATAATTACAATATAGAAAGGGAAGAGGAACATGTTAATAGTTTTATTCAATCATTTCTTTAAACAGTATATTCCTGAAAGAGCTGGAGAAATATGAGCAGTTACCTGAAGATGTTGGTCATTGCTTTGTTACCTGGGTAAGATGCTGGTCATTGCTTTGTTACCTTTCTCTTTACTAAATAATCAATTGTATTTTGAGTTGTGATCATCCACACCTGAAAAATAACACTGTGGCCTAATAGAAGAGATTTGCAGTGTGAGATAGTAAATACAGGTAGGCCACAACTGAGCCCAACATTTCTGTGGCTAAGTGAGACATTTGCTAAATAAATTTTGGCCCATTTTACAACATTTCTTGCCACAGTTGTTTAAGTGAATCAGTGCAATTGTTAAGTTAGTAATAAGGTTGTTAAGTGAATCAGGCTTCCCCATTGACTTTGCTGGTCACAAAAGGTGATCACGTGACCCCGGGACACTGCAACTGTCATAAATACGAGTCAGTTGCCAAACATCTGAATTTTGATCACATGACCATGGGGATGTTGCAACGGTCATAAGTGTGAAAAACCGTTGCAAATCACTTTTTTTTCAGTGCCGTTATAACTTTGAACGGTCACTAAATGCACTATTGTAAGTCGAGGACTACCTGTACAATAGGGCTCTTCAGCTCAGAAAAGAGACCGCCACTCTAACTGGTGAATATAGAAACGTACCTTTTGAGTTATGGGAGGTGAATAGGCATCCTGTCAGTTTCATGTAGTATTAAGCAGCTGTACTTCAAACTGTGGGATGTAATATTAACATGAATTTAAAGCATCCCATGACTAATCTTGAAAATGTATTGTTGCAAAAGATGTTTAATAGGTAGATAGATAGATAGATAGATAATTTAATTTGTATACCGCCCTTCTCCCATAGGACTCAGGGCGGTTCACAGCATATTAAAAACAAATAGTATACACAAAATACAAAAAATACAAAATACAAAAATACAGAAATCCAAAAAATAAACCCCGATAAAAGCCGAATTAAAACCAAATATTACCAGCTGTGTTTCCGATTAA
>NW_015386493.1:1027420-1040175 GCF_001527695.2 Protobothrops mucrosquamatus | reverse complement strand
GACATCATTTATGATTAAGGATATTCAGTATCTGAACACATGCATCTTGGGAGGCCTGGTTGAATCAGTTTACAATCTGACTAATATATAACATTTCTTGCCTTTAGTAATAGTTTTCCTTCTTGCATGCCAGTTTCTTTATCCAACAGATTTAAACTCAAATAATTCTTAAATAGCCAAGTTTCCACCAGATGGAGCTTTTTACAAATCATTTCAATCTTTTTTTCTTTGCAGGCAGATAAGTTCCAAATGTATGTGACTTACTGCAAAAACAAACCAGATTCAACTCAGCTAATTTTAGAGCATGCGGGAGCATATTTTGATGTAAGTACAGGATTGTGGTGCTTCATTTACACCACCTGACCTCTGAAAGTATATTTATGTATATAGCACACACATTTGCGTATACATACATGCAAATGCACATGGTGAGAATTCAGCATTGGCTTTGAAAGGATATAGATGCAAGTTTGACATGAACCCTATTCAAAGAACATCCCACAGATCTTTTCATCACAGTGAAGAAAGCTTAATCTTGGCAAGATTTTGTTTCATTCTAGTTCTTAACAGTCACTATGTTAAAACTTCTATTTGTGACATCAGAATGACCTGATTTTATTCCAGTTACCTCAGGTCAGCTTGACTATCCAGTGTATTTGTGTATGTTCTTCATTTGACTGTTCCTATTAAAAGATAGGTTTATATTGACATGCCCCAGGAAGAATTTAGTTCTAAAAACCTGCTTCCAGGACTTTTTTTTTTTTTTCAAAAAAGAAAAGATACAGTGAAAGATGTAAGGTAAGACTGTCAACTATCAGTTATTGACACTGAATGAAACTAATAATGTAATACATTGTGTTTTGTAAATCTTTAAATAATAATGGAGGGAGAGAAAGTTATAACTGCAATTCCTTTTATTGGATTTGGAGGGCCTCTTTTAAGAAAAAAAATATCTTTGAATCAATAAACAGTTCTTATGTTGGCATACAGCTTTCTTAGTCCAGAGCTAATCCACCCAGTTTTATCACCGATGCCTATTTAAAGACACACCCAGAACCCCTCTGAATAAAATATTTATCTTGCAAAATCCTAAAATGCTATTTTGGAATTCAGAGTTAAGTCTGAACAGCAATCAAAATATTTTTTCATATATCGGAGTATTCAACAATTGTAAAAGAGTATATCTTTGCTCATTCTCAGTACAGTAGTCTTGTTTCACTTTGCCAGAAGAAGTATTATTGACATTTATTTATCTATTTATTTAGCAAATTTATATAGCCACCCTCTCAGAAATATGACTGCAGGCAGCACAAAACAAAACAGTTAAAAACAAATATAAATAACTCTAAAAACTCAAGAGTTTTGCTCTGGAGTGCTATTTTGCGCTTCAGAAATGTTGTTTTAAAGTACTGAAGCCAGATGAAATGGGGATGTGATTTTTCCCCAGAGCAGTTTATATCAAAATGCTAGATAATACAAAAATCCAAAAGAAAAGCAAAGCAAGATTATTAGAATCTAAAGCAGAATTCTTCACACTGATAGAAATTGGAGCAAGTACACCTGCCATAATTATACTACTCATTTAACAAAATATAATAAAAGTGATAGTTTGAATTGTCTATGTAGTGATGTTGATGTTTCATGTTGTGTTAATATTTCACAACATGCCAACGTAAACTACCCTTTTGATATTCTAATAAATGACATGCTTATATTAACAAAATGTGGAAGAAGCTTATAAATGTGCACAACCACCATTGGACTCAGATGGGTTCTTAATAAATATTCAGCAAAAGTGAATAACTTGAATAATCCATGGTTTCAAATGTTGTTGAGCTAGAATTCCCTCGAGGCCTGGCTGGCATGTCTAGTGGTGAAATGGTTTTCACAGTTTTTATATATAGGTCAAGCGTAAATATACATTATGCTAATTGATGAGGAACGTGATGAAAAATTTATCTGCAAATTTTCTGACTTAATTTATACTTGGTTCTAAAATGTTTAACCTGTGTTGCAGGAAATACAACAGCGGCATGGCTTAGCCAATTCAATTTCATCTTACCTTATCAAACCAGTTCAACGGATAACAAAATACCAACTTCTTCTAAAGGTGAGTGTCAATATGGCCTTCATTTGTGTAGCTGGGTACCTTTTTTACACTGAAAATATGCTTTTTGAAAAACACAGTTTTATTAGGCTACAGCTAAATAGAAGAACTCTTTATGAGTGACCCAACATACATGATGCTGGCTTAGTTTGGTATAAAAAGTACCCTAAAAGAACTATTTGGAGATCATTATGGGGGGAAAATAAAAGATAGCCTAAGAACCTCTGGTGAGATCTGGTGACATCTAATGCTGTATACTGTTTGAATTGAGCCTGATTTCATTTGTGATTTCTAAACCAACCATCTGTAAGAACCTGGTAGATTACTTTTTTTAGATGCTACTGTCACTTGATCTTATCAGGTCTTTTTAAACTTAACTGGGATTCACAGTTGAGGGGAGATTTGTTATTGTTAGTTGCGAAGTCATGTCCGACCCATCGCGATCCCATGGACAATGTTCCTCCAGGCCTTCCTGTCCTCTACCATCTTTTGGAGTCCATTTAAGCTCACGCCTACTGCTTCAGTGACTCCATCCAGCCACCTCATTCTCTGTCATTCCCTTCTATTGCCCTCAATCTTTCAAGGGGAGATTGAGATTACGATAAATGATTAGCTAGAATAGGATAAAATGAGTCTCATGGTGGGGAAAGTTGCTGAAGATCCTAATCCTATATACTACAGCAGCTGATGGTTCTAGAATTCAGAGATTATCTCAAGACGTTTGGTGGCTTAGAATCATGTGGGAGCAGGCAATCATTGAAATAGCTGCCCAATTCTACATCATTTAGGATTCTAAAATTGAGAGTGAGGAACTTCAAATAATGAAGCAGAGTATCTGATCCCTTTCGCTGAGATTTTCAACCCAGGCATGGGACTGAAACTGTATTACTGTAGCTGCTCTTGTGAATGAGACCTAAATCTGAGAAAGATCCTGCTTAGTTTGGATCTTTCAGTGGCATTTCATACATGGACTATGGTATCCTTATGAACTGTTTATGAGAATTAGTAGTGGAGGACACTGTTTTGAATTAGTTCCCCTCTTATCTGAGCAGATAGTCTCAGTCAATACTAATAAGGGATGAATCTTTGGCCACTATTATAATAGGTGCCACAGGATCTGGGTTCTTTCTATCTTGTATATCATCTATATGAAATATTTGGGCAAGGTCATTTATCAGTTTGGAGTGAGTTGTCATCGCTATGTTGATGATAAAGAAGATGCAGAGGATATTCTTATACAGTATTTGGTGGCAGTAAGGGCCTGGATGGGATGAAACCAATTTAAATTGAATTTTAACAAGATGGAATTGCCAGAATTTTTTATATACTACAGTAGCCCCTATGCTGGCTTTCAATAGGATTGTATAGGCTTTCTCCCTGATGAATGTCTTATTTATGAGCAACTGGTGGCTTGGGCAGCCTTTGCCCTTCTCCAACTGATGCCAGTTATAACCTTTTTGGAAGCAAGAAACGCTGATGACCTTTGCTGATGCCCTTGCTTTCTTGAGAGTCAACTACTACAAAACACTGCACTTGGAACTGTCTTTGAAGATTACCCAGATTGTGTGCAAAAGCTGTTTTAAACAGCTGTTTCAAACTACAGTATTCCATTTGGGCTTTTGGACTTTGAAAAAAACCTATCACATCCTGAGCAACAGTTAGAATCCGAATCATAATATTCTCTCCAAGTCACATCGACTTTCAGAAGCAACATATCTATAGATACGATCATGGCATGAATGGCAAAGACTTTAAAGTCTTTATTTATTTGCGTTTTGGCCTAAGTCCTTGACTTCCTTTTCATATGTTTTGGCTTTGTGTAATTAAGCTGCATAGCCCCAACCCCAACTCCTATTATTTAAAATCAAGAAACTGAAAAAAAAACATGTTTAAATGAACATGTATCTACGAGGTACACACTCTTACATTTCATGAATTAACTCTTGTTAATAGTTTCTCTTATTTCCATTTCCCTCTATATTTAATTAAATTTAAAATGTTGCCTACTCTATCTTTCCTTTACATATAAGTATGCAGCCAGCAAAAAAAATAAATGACTTTATGCAGTGTAGTATTTCTGTACACTACAATGAATTGTCAAGGGACCAAAAAGCCTATTAAAAGCCACTAACGGAGGCTTAACAGATGGTAGAAGGTGCATATGAATAAGCAGTGGAGACTCAAGCAACCTGTATATTGACAGAGCTATATACGAAATGTTTGTGATATTCAGACAACTTCCAAGTGTTAAACCAAATTAATTCATCTCATTTGGAATACTTTTAAATGTTCCAGTAAAAGAACAAAGCAATCTCTTGACATTTGGAAATGGGTTGCTGTCATTTTTACTGGAATACAGTAAAAAAAAATGCGGAACGCCATTGGCATTTGTTAAATGAAAAAAGTAAGTGTTGTTTTCCTGCACATTGACATCTTAAATAATGAAGCAAAGCAGTGGGAATGGCTTACAGCAGGGATCTCCAAACTTGGCAACTTTAAGACTTATGGACTTCAAGTCCCAGAATTTCCCAGCCAGCCTCTAGCTTACAGTTATGTAGCAAACTGGAATATGAGAGGTATGTAGAGTATGAAGAACTGGTATCAGTGCCCTTCCAATCTGATGAAGTATATAATATGTACAAGCTCAACAGTTCATACCAGCCTTAATCAAATACATTTCAGCCTACTACTAGCCACTGTGCTCTGGCACATTGTTTCTCAACTTTGCTAACTTTGCTTTGCTTTGTTCTTTCTTTTACATCATTTCGTACATAGCGCCAACAGTATACAGGTGCTTGAGTCTCCACTGCTTATTTATATGGACCCTCTACCATCGGTTAAGCTACCTTTAATTGCTTTTAATAGGCTTGCAAAGTGAAGTTTTCAATGCCTTGATTTGGAGAAAGCCAGCAGGGTTGGGGCAAGTCTTCTCTCAGAGGAAATGATCTTTAAAAAAAAGTATATTTAGTTCAAGTCCTATATTATTTCCCAAGTGTCTGGGAAATAATAACACACTGGAATAAAGCGCTAGCCTCTAACATAATATGTGTTTTTAAAGATTATTTTAGGTTTATGGGCCTTCTCAGAAAATAAGTTCTGTATACTAATCTGCCCACGAAGAAGAAGAAAAAGATAAATGATATGGCAGAGAGCATCATTAAGCTAAAGAAGATTGGTGCAATATTGCCAGTTTTGTTACTGGCAAATGGGTGTTTACTTTCTTGGATAGCATCCATTTTATGAGGGCACTTTGAAGATGCATTCAAGACTTCAGAGGATTAAGTTGTGGTTTGGCTAATGACTTCAAGCATCCCATTTAATTTCTCTATATGCAAGGTAGATCAGATAACTAAGTATTTACTATGATATAAACCCCACCCTTCATGTTCCCTTGTGTGATGTCACAGTACAAGTCTGAAAGAGTAGAACTTGTGCCATGTGGTCACAATGGCCATCTTGATCTTTTGGTATCATTGTAGTTGGAAACAGACACATATATCCTAAACACCTCAAGTTAGAATATTGGTATCTTATTAAAAGATTGCAAATGGTAGCTTAGGTAGCTAAGATTTATAAAAATAAAATATTGAATAGTAATATGACACCTTTACAGGAGCTACTCACCTGCTGTGAAGAGGGTAAAGGTGAGATTAAAGATGGCTTAGAAGTTATGCTTAGTGTGCCAAAGCGAGCCAATGACGCTATGCATCTCAGTATGCTGGAAGGTAAGATTCATGATTATTTCTTTTCTGTATATTCTCTTACTTCTAAGGAATTTTCAAAAGCTTGTTTAAAGTAGACTGTTATAAAACCATTTCTTAATTTCCTGACAAATCTTCTGGGTTTTTTTTCCTCCTGTAACCTTAGAATTATGATTGTTCTAAATAAAAAAAAAGTAATTGCAGGGTACTTGCTTATAATCATGTTCTGTTTACAAGTATTTGAAACCAAATCTGTTGTGTCATTTAGTCATGGCTACTGTTTTTTAATATTCTTTTTTGATCAGTGGAGAAGAATGCAGCTAGTCAATCTCTTGTAATTGTTCCTGTGGTAAAGTTATTAACAGCAAATCTGCTCTAAAAGTCACCCAGATTTGGACAATCTTCCTTTTAGAACGGGTGTCAAAACTGGTGGCCCGCGGGCCAGATACATCATGCCAAAACTGCGCTCACGTCATTGCTGGCAATGGAAAGAAAGTTGCGGTGTGTCGTGACATGTCAAGTGACGTTGCGAGTTTGACACCCCTGTTTTAGAATACTACCAAATAAATAAAATATGAAATAATTTGAAGAGTTCTGTTCAGGCAGAGCAGGAAATATGTAGGTCTGCAAATTTATGTATTTGTCACCAGAAAAACAATAGTAAAAGAGGTCTCGCCATTCTAATCTTGATTCAACTCTAGATATTTTTGTCATTTGATTGCCTGTTGAAAGATCATTAAATGTTTACAATTTTTTTTAAAAAGCCTTTAATTCAATATTTAATTGCCTCTTGAAAAGCTGGTTAGACAGTGAAATGTTATATTACTTATGCTGTCACATATAAATTAATGGCATATTACATTTAAGAAAATTAAAGATGTTTTTAACAGAAGGGGTACAGGTAATCCTCAATTTACAACAGTTTCCCAATATATAAATATTGCTTAAATGTCAACATGTTAGTATCTAACTAATAGCTAACTAATTAAAGACCCATGGTGGCGCAGTGATTAGAATGTAGTATTGCAGGCTAACTCTGCTCACACTGCCAGGAGTTCGCTTCCTCCTGCTCAAAGTTGACTCAGCCTTCCATCCTTCTGAGGTTGGTAAAATGAGGACCCAGACTGTTGGGGGCAACAATTTAGTTTCACACCTTCAGCTTTTGTTTGCTTCCTAATCATTCCCCCACCCTTTCGAATGCTCCACTTACTGTCTTAAACATACTGAAAGCAATGTAATTTCACTGCAGGGCTGGGAGCCGGGGGGGGGGGGGGCACAATACACAAAGAGCCTACTCTCTTGAAATGGCTTTCTCTCCATTCTCTCTGCTCTGCAAAGGGGAGAAGAGTTTGGTAAAGGAGAGATGGCCAACAGAAATTGCTTGCTTTTTTTCTCCCCTCTTCCTGCAGAGCAAAGAAATTGGAGAAAAAGAGATTTCAAGAGAATACTTTAAGCTGTTTGCATAGTGCACTTGTGTTCCCCAGACCTGTTCTTGCCAGCATGATTACATTGCTTTTGATGTATAGAAGAGCAGACAACTTACTTTCTTGCAATTGCTTTCTTTCCAAACTGTCCACGCTGTGAGGAAAAAAAGAAAACCTGTCCCAAATGGAATGATAATCACTTGACTGTGACTGATCCTGCAAAGGTCATAAATGGGCTGTAAAGTTATTTTTTTCCAGCACCTTCATAATTTTGAATGATTGCTGAATGAATGGTCACAAACAGCCAATCTCTAAAGGAGTTGTTGATGATGTAAACCTTATATACTTTTACTAAAGAACAACTTCCGAGACCTACATTTCTAAAGTCTTCCTGGAACAGTGATAAAAAAAATCTATTATAAGAAAATGAACTAAGTTTTATCACACACCCATGTCTGTTTCTCTCTCTTCCTTTCTTCTTTCCTTGAATTCCTCCAACTTGCCTCCTAGGTTTTGATGAGAACATTGAATCTCAGGGAGAACTCATCCTTCAGGAATCCTTCCAAGTGTGGGATCCAAAAACTCTCATCCGGAAAGGGCGGGAAAGACATCTCTTTCTTTTTGAGATGTCACTTGTCTTTAGCAAAGAAGTGAAAGACTCGAGTGGAAGAAGTAAATACATCTACAAGAGCAAGTTGTTTGTAAGTTACTATTACACTGGAAAAAAAGCAAAACCAAACCTATTTGCTAACAACTTGCAGTATGCTCAAATATTGCAAAATGGAGTTAATTGCTCTCAGATTTTTCTTAAAAGATTTCCAGTTTGTAAAGTCATACGCATATTATTGAACATACCATTTTTTTACATAACTGCAAAAGAAACTGGTAGCCCTTTTACATAAGGAATAGATTCTGAAATATTTTGAAAAATGTTCTCTTAAGCAGATATTGTAGCATTATTCTTTCATCATGAAGCAGATCTGCAGTAAAAAAAGAATATTTCAAGGGTATATGTTGCTAGTCATTCCAATTTGCATGAAAGCTTTTGATTAGTACAGTGAAATACGTTTGGTTGATCCTAAGTCAGGATTTGAAATACTGACAAAGTTATTCTTTTGAATCATGTAAGCCAGCCAGGAAATAATAACTGCTTATTACCGCACAACTGCTTATTATGTACTTTGACTTCTGTTGAAACATTTTTGGTGATTAAGAGGTAACTGATTTTTAAAACCCATTAAAAATGTGTTTTCATGTTACAAAATTTTTCCCACAACTAACAACTAATACTTCTTCCTTTAATTTTCAGACTTCTGAGCTGGGTGTCACAGAGCATGTAGAAGGTGATCCCTGTAAATTTGCACTGTGGGTCGGAAGAACTCCTACTTCAGACAACAAAATTGTGCTAAAGGTAATTGATATTCATACTCCTAAGCAGAGGGGCAGCCTCTGACTATTCAAAGCATGAAGTTCAACCTTTTGACATGGCCATTATTGTTTTTGTCTTAATTTGGAGTCTATTTTTGAAGACATAAAACAAAGAAACTGCCTCTGAAAATTGTCCATTTTAAAATTGAATTTTAATGGTACAATCTCAGAATGCTGGAAGCTGCTTATAACCTGAATGCTGAGGGCTCCCATCCCTGGTATTAAGTGTCTTTTGGCTTATAGGTAATCCTTGACTTACAACTATTCATTTAGTGACCATTCGAAGTTACAACGGCGCTGAAAAAAAGTGCCCTCATTTTTCACACTTACAGCCATTGCAGCATCTCCATTGTCCTGTGATCAAAATTCAGACAACCATGTATATATGACTGTTGCCATGTCCCTGGATCATGTGATCATTTTTTGCAACCTTCTGACAAGCAAAGTCAATGGGGGACTGTGTTACTAACTTAAGAACGGCAGTGATTCACTTTACAGTTTACAGTTACAGCAAGAAAAGTCATAAAATGGGGCAAAACTCATTTAACAACTGATTTGCTTAGCAACAGAAATTTTGGGCTCAATTGTGGTCATAAGTCAAGGACTATCTGTAATAGAATGTCATTTTTAAACAGACAAATGACTCATAATACCCAAAGTTCAAAGCAACATCCAGGTCTTGAAGACCAAAGTTGCAAACAGCAAGACATGACACTTCTTGTGAATAGTGTGTCATCCTAACAACTCATACAAACTTTGTGGAAGTAAGTGTGCCAAGAAACTGGAAGTATCTGTGTGTAAATTTTAAATAGGATTTTCCAACAGTGCTAATAAGTCTTATATTATACTATATGTTTCTAACTTGCTGTCATGATCCCTGGAGACTTGTATATAGATCAGGGATGTAAAATGCAGGAAGCAAGTCTTATCTTAAAAACAATAAATTAATAGTGAAATAAGTATTCATTTTTCAAAACTAAGGAGCAGAAATATTTCTACCAATGCTTTGTATCATTCTTGTTTAAGACATTCTGTTACTTGGCAAGCATGACTTTTCAAGTCTGTTCTTAACAATATACTAAAACAAATCAAATTTGGTTTCAAATACTTGTAAACACAATATTCTTTATCTTCAAGGCTTCCAGTATTGAGAACAAACAAGATTGGATCAAACATATCAGAGAAGTAATACAGGAAAGAACAATACATCTCAAAGGAGCCTTAAAAGAGCCTATTCACATTCCTAAAACTGCACCAACCACAAAACAAAAGGGAAGAAGGTTAGTAGAAGTCCAGTCTATTGCAGGAAATGGTTCTTCTCTTTTATGCAATCCGTCTCAACAGAGTGGCTAAGCTATTTTTGGAAAGTACATTCTGGATGATGATGATGCTAAGTTGCAATATATTAAAAATATTTAGGTGATTGGAACCTTAAATACAGATATGTATCAAATTTGATTGATAAATCACTCTGCTGAGAAAGTTTACTGTATAATGTATAAAGTTGCAAAAAAGTTAAATGCTAATGGGAATGGAGCAAATGGAACAATCTGTAAGAATTATAGCATTTTGAACTTCTTAGGAAAGAAGTCTGGAAGGAAGAAGGACACATAATAAAAACGTCTGTGTTGTCCTGAGATTTAAGTGCATATCAAATAAAATATTAGCTATGAAATACTGATGCATATAAACACAATGTGTAATACTGGAGATATGTTTTTTACACTCTCTCAAAATATTAGAATCCAGTAGCATATGCTGGTATGAGACTCAAAATAGATAAAAGATATAGAGATAAACTAGGATTTGCAATCACATGGTACATTAATTTGGGGAGATTTCAACAAGGAATTGGACAAATTAATAGAATATAAGGTGACTGGTTGGTTAGTACTGTATATATTTAATACTTGTTATATTTAGCTATAATGGTATTTGTTAAGGAATTAATGAATAGAAGAATACATTCTGCACTATTCTGTTCTGAATTGAAATATCAAGCTATTTCAGTATATAAGATGATTATTAAGAAATTGAGTTAAGAAATTTCTGTAAGAAACATAAAACATTTTATGCTTACAGAGATGGAGAAGATTTGGATAGTCAAGGAGAGGGTAGCAGCCAACCTGATACTATTTCAATTGCATCACGAACCTCCCAAAATACATTGGATAGTGATAAGGTAAGCCAAAGATAATGAATTTCATTATTTCCTTTGTTATTTAGCTGAACCTGCAATGAAATCATGCATACATTTTTCTCCCAGTAAGCAATGTATCACATAAATGAGTCTCCAGAACCCAGAAATTAGAAACATGAAGCTTATTTAAGAATTGGATTTTATCTTTATTTTTATATCCTCTGATCTCCAATAAATTCAGAGTTGGTTGTACATGTCTTCCAGATGGTCAATAGCGCTAAGCTATTAATGCTCGTGTTCCTATAGTTTCAGCTATGAAAATTAAATCCTTTCAGTTTGTGCAACACCATTCACATAGATAAAAGGCATATCTACAGTTTATGGTTAAGAGAACACAGACATTTGTGCAATTACAGAGAAAGGAGGTGATTGTTTCCCCCATCAGTTGAGGGGTCTGGGTTTGTGTGTGTGTAGGTTTATGTGAGATAGGATAGGGGCAAGAAAATGAGCAGAGCATGCCACTGCTATGATAGAGAAGTTTGCTTCTTTAGACAGTCTTCTCATTTGAAAAGCAAATTACTGAAGATGCATCTGACTCGCACCCTTGGCCTAATGTTTCCCTTCAAAAAAACCTTCATGAAGGGAGACATTTCTTGCTCTACATAGCTTTTTCATCTTATAGCAGAAGTCCCCAACCTTTTGGGCACCAGGGAACAGTTCTGTGGAGAAATGTTTTTTCACGGACTGGAGAGTGTGTGGTTTTGTGTGCTGCCTACATCCCACAGATGGGGCTTTGCTTGTTTCTGCATACCGGTTGCTGGCATGCTGTGGCTCGGTACCAGTCCACGGACCGGGGGTTGGGGACCCCTGTCTTAGAGGATGCTGTTTAAGGGTCCCTAAGTGTATATGCAACTAGCAAAACTTTAAAATTCTTCTATCATAATGAACAATAAACCACATCGTGGCTTCCAGTATTTTGGCTTGGTACAAAGTACTGGGTTGATTAATTTGTGCTTTTAATATTTCTATTAAAACTAAATGGCCAGAGACAGATTTATGCCCTAATAAGACATGCCAAGATTTGAAACTTCCATATTCTATATTTCTATGCAAATACTTACAGTTATAATTCTATTAAGAATTTTAAGTAAATAAAAATGAAGATCAAATTTAGATAGGACAGTCCTTAACTGGGAGCCTCTTAGTGCTGTTTGGTGTCTTGTTAATTATCTAGCTAAGAGAAAAATGACTTAAATTTCTTATACTGAAAAAGTGTACGTCTTTGGTAATATAGATAGCAAAACTCACTAAAATTAATTATTATAAATTTTTGATAATTCTAAATTTCTTTCCATTTCTCAGATCTAACCTCTCTGAATAATTTTAAAAACTTTCAAGAATAATTTTTGATACACAAAGTTTATATAATATTTAAGTGGATTGTTTCATCTTAAATAATGTAGATATACTCAATGCCAGGGATGTCAAACTGCTGGCCCACGGGCGAGATGCATCATAGCAAAACCGCACCCACCCCATTGCCGGCAATGGCAAAAAGGTTGTGATACGTTGTGACACGTCACGTGATGTTGCGAGTTTGACACCCCTGCTCTATGCAGTGCTATCTCTTGACAACAAAGCTGCCACTGGAAAACAGTCAAAGCTTTGCTCTGTAAATATTTAGACACGTTTCTAAAGACGTAGGTATGGTAGAATTGAAAAACGTGGAAAGAGGATGAGATGATAAGCCTTTTACTATATTATTATCCTTGTGTATTTTGAATCAGGAATGGGCACATAAATAGGACTATACCATACACTGCTTCATTAGTCTGAATTAAATCATTTTGTAGAAAGTAATGAGAGATGACTATTGGAAGATCTAAAAGATCAGGTTAGGGACATCATCATGGGCAAGTGTGTGTGCTTGCACAAGTGGAGTTGCGTGTGCTCAC
>NW_015386493.1:1022391-1026377 GCF_001527695.2 Protobothrops mucrosquamatus | reverse complement strand
TATATTATTATCCTTGTGTATTTTGAATCAGGAATGGGCACATAAATAGGACTATACCATACACTGCTTCATTAGTCTGAATTAAATCATTTTGTAGAAAGTAATGAGAGATGACTATTGGAAGATCTAAAAGATCAGGTTAGGGACATCATCATGGGCAAGTGTGTGTGCTTGCACAAGTGGAGTTGCGTGTGCTCACATGGTTACCTGTCATTCACATGGACTCATCCCCTTCCCGCCTCCACCAGTCCGTCAAGCCGAAAAGGTTGGGGACCACTGATCTATATGTTCACCAAGAGTCAACACTGACTTGATGACTCATAATCAGTAACAGATAGTATTAATAGTAGTGCTAAATAGTCAATGATTTAAAAGAAATAGAATTTCAATATGTTAGCCAATTGAAGAAAAATAAAAGACCTTTGGGATATACAGTGATGATGATGAGTGAGAAGGATTCTAGAAAATCAAACCTAGACCTAGGGCATCTGGACAATATTGTTGAGGTTGATTTTTTCTGAATAATATTCAGTAAAAGATTTGAGTTCATTGAAGAAATGAATATGCATGAACAATCACAGAATAATTTTGAGAATGAGTCAGTGAATGAGATGATATGCAATTTGTCTGATTAACTTAATTTCTGCTTGACTGATATAAGTTAAAGGATAAAAGTAAGTTACTGAAATCTATTTTGATACTTATCAGGTGGGGCAGAAAGAGTGGGCATGGGGGTATAAAAACCCTGTCCTCTACAAAACGTAAGCTTGTAGATGATATTAAAAGCCAACTGTCAGCCCGTCTTCATCCAGTACCTTAATGTGGAAGAAGCTGTGATTTATCTAACAGTGTAAGATCATGATTCTTATTCACTAATCATACACTTAAATAAAAGTGTATGATTTCCAGATATATTTTCTGTTCTCCTATTATTGCTTAGATTTTGCTTATTTTGCTAAGAAATTAGATTTTTAAAAGTTTTCTTTTTAAGTCATACAAAACCTGAGCGAAGCTTCTTGGCTTGTTTAGATATTTTAAAGGAGTTGTAGCAGCTGGAAGCATTTCTGTATTGAGGAAGTGCATTTAGCCTCTATTTTAAGTTTCTCTTTTCTGCCTTAATAACCTTGGAACGAAACTATAGCGGGAAGATTCATGACTTCTGCACCTTGAATGAAAGTTTGGAGTAGTCCATAAGGCCACATGTGCCTTGCTTTGCTATTAATCTTTGGAACGTTTCCTTACAAATGTCTTTTTTATAGGCATCAGACACACAGGTCCTATCCAGGCATTATGAATGCAAGCACTAATAGCTTGATCAATATGCATAATCTTAATGCTCGGTGATGTTTGCTAATCTCATTTTTCCCTGCAGATGTTCATCCTGAGTGCCAGTGGCAGCATCAGGGAAGCCTTCCAAGATACTACTGCACTTGTGTTGTCTTCCGTGTGATCCAGGACTATAATAATGCTTCCTGGCTTATGGAAACCAACATGACTGCAGTTGTATTAGGAAAGACTTCACTGCATACATTTGTAGTAAAAATGTGAATGATTGAAGAAAAAAGAAATCATTGAGTAAAGTTGATGGTAAAAGGAGGGGAAAGTTGAATGCTTCTTGTCTGAAAACTTCTCCTGAGAAAATGTCATATATTTGAGGAAAATGGCAACTGTGTACAGATGGATACCATTTAACTGTATTGCATCTTAGCCAGGATCCCATGGAGTATCATGATGTTTGAATAATAGGGATGAAAATTGAATATGGGTTTCCCACATAAAGGCCAAGAGCATATGCAGAATTTAGAGTACGTGTTTTCTTCTGATTGAAATTTATAGCTTTCTTGAGATTTGGAGGATTGGAAAATTCTTTAGTAACATTTCTCAGATGAGATCTTCCCAGTTTGGCAGTTTGAAATTGTTTTACTGAGAAATTTTACGATTAAATGTATGCAAAACAAGAACTTTATTATTAAAGTTATTAAAGTCCCTCCTCTCCCCTTAGCCATTCACGCCTTTCTTCCAATCTTTCTTCCTATGTTGCTTCCTTCTTTCCTTCTATTTATACCCCACTATCTATTACTAAAAAGCCATGCTTCTAATGTGGACATCATTGTATTTTCTGCTATTTCAATTTGCATCTACACTAACAAGGCCAATTTTGTATTATCTATTCAGGGCAATTCAAACATAAATCTTCTATTTGCAGCATTCCTTCCTTAGAAGATGTACATATTGTCTTGTTGTCTTGAGGTCAGACTTTAAATCAAAAAAGCCCCTTTCTCAGACCACTTCAGGAATACAGCTGTTTTCAATTGTTTCTGAGTCCAATCTAAGGGAAGTAATATAAAAATAAATCATTTTAAAAAGCCCCAAGGGCTTTTTTTGCCTGCCTACCCTTTCCACCCCTAAATAAATTATCTTTGACATAATTTTGAATGGACGGACTGCTAATATAAGCAGAACAGAATGGGTGTGGATCAAAAAGGATACCCCTCATATACTTAAGGGGGAAAGCAACATGTTTCTGAAAATGCACACCTCTTAACTTGAATGGAAATTATCCTGAGAGATTACGTGGGAGCAACATGATTAATTCCTGCCTGTGTCTTGACGGTACAAGCTGATTTATTTTGCTTCGTTATGAGAAACATACATGACTTTTCTCTTTACCCTCTCCCTCCCCACTTTCAAAACTAGGATCAGAAAGCCAAGCTTACAGTCTGTGGTCATGGGAAAGTTTTGGGAAAATTCCAGCTAGACTAACTAAAGTTATAATACAATATGTAGAAAGGAAGTAGAAAATTAATCTGTACATTTATTTTTATTTTATTTATTTATAAGGATTGCCTGATGAAAGATACACCTTAGCCCTGGATGACCAGAGACATACCAAAAAGTAATATTCCTCAAAAAAATGAACTGGTTGCATCCCTTTTGTAATGCAAATCACCAAGAGTAATACATTCCTAATCTAGACCACATCGTGCATTATTCAAAGCTCAGAAGTGAAATCAAATGCTGATTATTGCATTATGTAATTTCACAGGGAACCTGTTTATTTTGGAATTTAGGAAAGATCAATTGCAAGCTTTATAACCAACAGTATAAATCCAAAAAGATGTGCTATTTTTGGAAATTTTCAACACACTTCAATAAGAGGAAAACCTTTTTTGTTATTGGATGACCAGAGGAATACTTAGGCAGTGGCATAATGTACCATGAATTTTCTAGGGAAATCCATTTCAATGGTTTATAAAATCACTGGATATTTTTGGATATAATGTAATGCAATATAATGTAAAAACCTAATTAGAGTGATAATAAGAGTGATTTATGTTGACATTTCTTCGTGTATGTCTTATAATAGTAAAACTGTATGTAAATTATTTAAGAATAAATTCAGCTTTTCAATATTTTTCTTATTAAACTTATACCCGTTCTTGCTGAGAGGGCAGGTATAGATAAATGCTCATAAGAACTGAAAAAGAATAATTGTAAGAAGTATGACATATAATGCAAAGTGAGAATTGCGATAATGTCACTACTTGTTCAGTTTGTTATGGAACCACTTCAGATGGTCAAAAAAATTGTCCAGATGGGTTGATAACGAATGAATTCTTCAACACAGAACACTGAGGTTTCTGTTTTGCTTGCTTTTTCTACAGTTATCTGGTGGTTGTGAGCTGACAGTGGTCATCCATGACTTTACAGCATGCAACAGCAATGAACTCACAATCCGTCGTGGTCAGACAGTAGAAGTGCTAGAGAGACCTCATGATAAACCTGACTGGTGTCTAGTACGGACTACTGACCGATCCCCAGCTGCAGAAGGACTAGTTCCCTGTGGTTCTCTTTGCATTGCCCATTCTAGAAGTAGTATGGAGATGGAAGGCATCTTTAACCACAAAGGTAAGAGAATTAAGTCTTAATTAACCCTATTTAACAGTGCTGTGGTGGATATTATAAAAAACGATTGGAGTGCAACT
>NW_015386493.1:1018976-1020976 GCF_001527695.2 Protobothrops mucrosquamatus | reverse complement strand
GTGACCTCCTGCACTTTCCCCCAGTTAACTGGACAAAGAAAAGTTAAATGTTTCTTGATTGTGCCATTTATAAGGTAGACTAATCTTATTGTCCTCAAATGTCTACAGAGAAATGGGAAGGCCCCCGGCCTCTCAGTTTGCCCTATCACTGGAAAAGTCAAAAAAGTGACAAGAATGACATGCATTTCTGCTTTCCTGTAAAAGCTAGCAGGATATGCAAGACAGATTTTCCCCCCTGAATTCTTTATACATACCAGAATGTCTGAGTAGACAATTTCAGTGGTCATCACAGATAACGCTAGCCTTTTAAGTCAAGTCAAGATTTATCAATTCCTGTACTTGAGAATATTTGGCTGCCTAAGGAAATCATTAAAAAATTGCATAGAATCATCAAAAGTGATATTTATACATACATGGTTTGTGCTTCTAATGCTGCAACCTTTGGTCTGTTTCCAGCCTATAATTCTTTCCTCATCTTCCTCCTTTTCTTTGTAAAATAAAACCAATAAAAAGGTCACTGCTTATCCTTGAAGGCAGATTTAAACTGAAAATAATATTTTTTTCTCCAAGTCCTACCATCTAACTCTTAAGCCCTACCATATAACTAGAAATAGTTGATTTAATATATTCCTTTAGCTCCATCTTTGGTGGCCAAGAATGTTCCTTTGTTCTGCTCTTGATAAGTTTTAACAGTTCACATTTAAGTAGCTATTTGATTTTTAATTGATCGTCTTCTGAACACCTCGAAGCAATTCCTAAGACTTTCAAATTACCACAAAATTTATTATACAGTGAAGAAGAAAAAAAGCTAGAAGTTGATTGTATCTTGTGGAGGGAAAACAATGAAATTTAAGTTATTCTTCACTCAGGGGAAAAATGGCCTTTGGATAGTTTGCAGTCAAAGAGATTAACTTTCAGCCAAGCATATAAAAAGTATTATTATTTGAAAAGCTGGAAAGTAAGATGAAATAATATCCTTAATGCTTTCCAAAAGTCTTTTTCTCCTAATCATTCAGTTTTTGCAAGCTAGCTAATTTTTATCTGTGGTACAGAGGGGACATGCAAATTTCAGCAAACAGCACCATCTTTGTGTTTGTAACTAAATCCTACTGAATGCAGCTGGTAAGATTGGAACTGTAATACATTGTATAGTAAGGACAAGAAAACCCTACTCTGTCCAGAATTTTTCTTAATGTCATATTGTGTTTATTTTCACATAGTATTGATTCTGAAATGATTTGCTGAGGCTCCCTTCTTAATGAGAGTACGGGGTTGGGGTTGGCTTACTGTAGTTAAGACAAGGGTGGAGAAAAGGATCAAACTGGCTGGCTATCATAATTTTTTGCTGCTGAGTTCATAACCAAGAACACCCTTTTTTGTTCCTTAGAGAAGAACAATGTCATAAATAAAATTCCTGACAATCTATGTAAACACAGTATTTAAGCATTTCAGCTAGATATTTGTCTTTTCTCTTCTGGGATTGGGTGGCCTTTGAAGCTGAGAAATTTGGCATGATAATTCATGTTGCATCTTCCTTGAAATGACCGTTAATTATATAGTAGAAAAAAATAGGAAGGTAACCTGTTTAAACTGTAAGATTATCATATCTAAGCAAAATTTATCTTTTCCCTTTTCATTGAAATATATAGTGCTAGAACCCTCACTAGGTTTCTGCAGTCATATACTGTATGTATAGTTATGTTTTTACTGTTTTATTTCATGCATTCATCAGATAAATATTTTAATATTTAAAAAAATTAAAAACCTTAAGCATATGTTGGGAAGATTAGATAAGCTAAATAAACTAAAGTCATTCATTTATACAACCTTGTTGGGTTACTGTCTTTGTTTCTTTGGGAATGCATTCTCTTCTGTGCTGAAGATATTCCTCATGGAATGGGACAACTCGCCGCAGCCAACTTATCACGGCCAATTAGTCATGGGACAATTTGACATAGCCAATTCACTGGAACAACACACTGTGAGATAATTTAACAATT
>NW_015386493.1:1014531-1016023 GCF_001527695.2 Protobothrops mucrosquamatus | reverse complement strand
GATTATAGCCAACCATCGCTAGTTTTTAAAAACAAATCCAAGGAAGTTCTAGGAAAGTACAGGTCAGTAAGATTAACATCTCTTCCAAGCAAATTGGTAAGAACTATAAAAGTAAACACACCAAAGGATGTGTTTTGTGAAGAAAAAACATTGTAGCTGTCTCAAAGGCAGACCTTATCAATCTTCTAAAATCCTTTGAGAATATTAACAGAGACACGGGTGACATTATGCACTTGGATTTTCAAAAAATTAGACAGTTTTTCATTAAAGTACTGAGTAATTTAGTCATCGGATTGGAGATGGGAGATTCTGCCTTTTTATGGATTGCTAACTATGTTTTAAAAAAAATCCGGAAAGCAAGGAATAGGAATATATGTTATCAGCTGTCGGTAGGCACTGAGTCAATGTGCACATTGTTTCCTCAATGGGTTTTCTTTCTGTATATCCAATTTTAATTAGTCATTATTTATACCATAGGTTGAGGTATGTTTCGGTGCTGTTCAGAACAAAATTCCCAAACTGTTTCCATCTGGTTTTCTCTTAGGAAATTGAAAGTAACTGGAGATCTGGACGTAGATATTTTTTGTCAGATGTTTGAAGTGTTGCTTGCTTGAAGAGTTGCATGAGAGAAAATGTTGGACACCTGAGCCTTCATAGGAGATAGACATTTATTGAAAGCATATAAGGAGACCTTGTAGCTGTCTTATATTATTCATGCATTGCTGATTGCTCAACCAGTTTCTTTTACCTAAAATATTTTCTGCTGCAGCTTTCTTTCTGTATACATCATGGGTGTCAAATTCGCCGCATGACGTGTTGCGACGTATCGTGACTTTTTCGCATTGCCGGACCTGGGGTGGACACGGCAGTTTGACACCCTTGGTGTACATCATAATAATAATAATAATAATAATAATAATAATAATAATAATAATAATAATAATAATAATAATAATAATAATAATAATAATAATAATAATAATAAAGGTTGGAAGGGACCTTGGAGGTCGTCTAGTCCAACCCCCTGCTCAGGCAGGAAACCCTATGCCATTTTGGACAAATGGCTGTCCAGTCTCTTCTTAAAAACTTCCAGTGTTAGAGCATTCACCACTTCTGGAGGCAGGTTGTTCCACTGGTTAATTGTTCTAACTGTCAGGAAGTTTCTCCTTAGTTCTAGGTTGCTTCTCTCCTTGATTAGTTTCCATCCATTGCTTCAGGTGCTTTGGAGAATAGCTTGACTCCCTCTTCTTTGTGGCAGCCCCTGAGATATTGGAACCCTGCTATCATGTTCCCCCATTCCTTATATGTTTTAGCCTCCAGTCCCCTAATCATCTTTGTTGCTCTTCTCTGTACTCTTTCTAGAGTCTCAACATTTTTTTTACATCGTGGTGACCAAAACTGGATGCAGTATTCCAAGTGTGGCCTTACCAAGGCATTGTAAAGTGGTATTAATACTTCACGTGATCTTGATTCTATCCCTCTGTTAATGCAG
>NW_015386493.1:965626-1014234 GCF_001527695.2 Protobothrops mucrosquamatus | reverse complement strand
TTATATGTTTTAGCCTCCAGTCCCCTAATCATCTTTGTTGCTCTTCTCTGTACTCTTTCTAGAGTCTCAACATTTTTTTTACATCGTGGTGACCAAAACTGGATGCAGTATTCCAAGTGTGGCCTTACCAAGGCATTGTAAAGTGGTATTAATACTTCACGTGATCTTGATTCTATCCCTCTGTTAATGCAGCCTAGCACTGTGTTGGCTTTTTTGGCAGCTGCAGCACACTGCTGGCTCATATTTAAGTGATTGTCAACTAGGACTCCAAGATCCCTCTCACAGTTACTACTATTGAGCAAGGTACCCCCTATACTATACCTGTACATTTAGTTTTTCTTGCCTAAATGTAGAACCTTACTTTTTTCACCATTGAATTTCATTTTGTTAGATAGCGCCCAGTGTTCAAGTCTGTCCAGATCCTCCTGTATCTTAAGCCTGTCTTCTGGAGTGTTGGCTATTCCTGCCAGCTTGGTGTCGTCTGCAGATTTGATAAGTTCCACATCGTGAATTGAATCATATACTATTAAGGTTGATTGGTCAGTGTTCTGTTTCGAGTTGTAAACTTAGAGCTAACTCATTTGTGTGTCTGTGGCACTCTCAATACAGGCGGTCCTTGACTTACAACAGTTCATTTAGTGACTGTTCGAAGTTATAGTGGCACTGAAAAAAGTGACTTATAAACGTTTTTTTACACTTGCAACCGTTGCAGCATCCCCAAGGTCACGTGATCAAAATTCAGATGCTTGGCAACTGACTCATATTTATGATGGTTACAGAGCCCCACGGTCATGTGATCATCTTTTGCAACTTTCTACCAAGCAAAGTCAATGGGGGAGCCAGATTCAGTTAACAACTATGTCACTAACTTAACAATTGCAGTGATTCACTCAACAACTGTGGCAAGAAAGCTTGTAAAATGGGTCGAAGTTCACTTAACAACTGTCTTGCTTAACAACAGAAATTTGGGGCTCAATTGGGGTTGTAAGTCGAGGACTATCTGTAGTAGATAGTGCTCATCTTAGGTTTATGCATACACCTAACCCTCATACCTTAAAATCTGCCAACGTGGGTTTAAGAATTGGGTTCATAGTGCTGGAGCAATCTGGCTGTGTCAGTTACATCAAAGAAATCGGTTCTTTATTGTTAAACAATGTGCTAGATCTTACTGACTCGTATATCTTGGTGGATCGGCTCTTATATTTTTAATATTTCATTGTCCAACTGAAATACTGTATTCTTATCCTCCCAAAGAAATAAGTGCTGCAGACTTGTGCTTTTTCTGTATCTCTTATATTCCAGACCTTTTCTCTGATGATTTCCTTTTCTAGTTTGTCCTGATGTTTGAATTTAAAAGATTGAAAAGTACTAACTTGTTACTTCGTTATAATTTCCAGCTCTAATCCATTTGATATGTCCTGTTCATGTTTTAATAACAGTATTATTTCTTTGAAGATTGCTAAATAATCTGATTGCTTCCAACCCCCATCCCAATGCTAAGAAATGTTTGAAAGTTAACTCTGCAAAGTAATAATGAGGAATTTGCTTGAACTTCAGTTAGGCTAGTTACGGTATCACATCTGGCTGTTCCCAAGTGTGAGCCTGAAGACTGGAGTTGTGCTGGGTAGTGAGTCAGAGGATAGCATCCCCTGAAGGGAGTAGCTCTGTTGAAGACAAGGGAATTTACATGAGCTGAAAGCTTAAATGCATTCTCTACCCCACCTCCTGGCCAAGGAGTACTTAGAGCGGAGAGGAACAGCGGAACAGCAGCATAGCCTTTGTGTAGAAATTTTCTCCAGAAAAGTACAGCAGTGGTGTAAGGATTTTACAGCCGCTACAATTTACCATGTCAGATAGAACTGACACTCTGCAATCTCATCATTCTCCATACTGTGGAAATGGACAGTCTGACAACTGTAAATACTGGATCCTGGACTTAGGTATAAATGATACTCAACATTTCTTGAAAGCCAGAATGCATGCTTTGTGTGTTTGTGATATTTTTCCGTTGCAGAAGCAGATGCATGTAGATGCATAAATCAGGGCTTAGAAGTGGAATCAAATGTATTTCCAGTAGATCCTGGGAAATTGATGAGGATCTTTAGCAAATAAATGAAGGACTGATTCTGTTTGTAGCAAGTTTTAAAAGGAAAATGCACATCAAAAATGGGAAGACTAGCACTGGTAGAACATATATTGATCTGCCTAATTATATTATGTGTAACCAAATCAAACCTAAAATTAAAAATGTAATTTATGAAAGTATCAGCGCTCATTTAAGTATCTTCTAGAGAGTACACCATATCAAGTTAGACAAAAAAGGCTAATATTAGATTTTCTTCATTATGCACTTTTTATTAGATAGATACAAAAGTTGTATGTTTGGCTGTTACCAATTTCGGCTGTTTTAGTATTTTCTATAAAGAAAGTGTGTGGTGTGTGTGTGGATGAATGGATATGCATTTTTAACTTTCCTGCATGAAAAATAATGAATTCAAATAGAACCATATTAAATAATGTATTGGTTTTGTTTTCTGATCAGTCCACAATAATAAAACCTTAAAAATGTATCTTTAACATAGTTTGTGAAATGCTTGAGTACATCCTAACCTTGTCAGTGCACAAAAGCTGCAAAACCTTTTGATAAAGCCTTTGAATTTATATTTTCATTCTCATACAGTCTGATTAAAATGTATCTAGATATATTTGTATTTTCCTGCATATATTAATGCAATAGAACAATCTCAATATTCTAAAAATTTAAAGTACTCTAATGTTAGATCTACATTCCAGCCCTATGCATAATCTCTCAGAGGTTCAGCCCCTCTAAATGTCTGCAGCAGCTGGTTGAGTTCAGAATAATTTCAGTACAAACATGTCAGTATCTGTATATCTGAGTTAGAGGTATTTACTTATTTATGGGTATATTAGTATTGTAGACAAGTGTTATGCTGAAGACTAAAATGATAGGGAAACAGCAGTAAACTGTTTTTATTGCTATTCGTTCATGAAAAAGTTTTGCTTCTGCCTTCTGAAAAGTGTGATACTTTCTTGATAAATATTTGATATCTTCCCAGGAGCATTAATTGCCAAAATATTTCTCAAATGCTTCAGCATGTAGTATTAATAGGATAGATATTATAGGAGGCAAAATATCACATTGTTATAAATCATGTTCTTGCCATCTTAAAGTATGCTCCCACTCATCATACACAACAGGAAGTAAGTGCATCTGATTACTTGACATAAGTTTTTATAGGTTGTTGGATTTATGAGGTGTCTAAAAGAGGAAAACGCCAATAAGTTTCTTTAATGCCGTAATATCTCTCCTTCTTTTTAATATAGCCTGTATGCTAAGTGTACTGAAAAAATATATAATTACTAATTACAAAATATTCACATTTACTGGATTCTTGAATTCTTGATGATTGTTTGTCAAAATACGCAGACTTACTGCAAATTTTAGGATGGGAAGAAATTCAAAGAGCTACTCTGAGGCATCCCTTAAGCCTCAAGTTAAACATGACTGGCAAACATCTCATTCCAATGAGGTTACAAAGACCGTTGAGTCACCTTGCAATAAGTTTGTCATTCCCTGGGGCTTGTGCAAATCAATCTTATTCTGCCCTGAACTTGATACATTATCTATTAAATGCTCATGTGTTCACATCTATTAAATATTCCCATATAAAATACATGTGATTTTATAAAGTGACTATTTCTTTTTAAATATGGGGAGATTATAATTAGGAAGATGTGATCTTTCTTGATCCATTGTTGCTCTCCATGAAAATAGGCAGTCCTGAAATACTATTTTCTCCCAAATATCTAGAATTACTAAATCACAATTTTAAGGTACTGTATTCATATGTTGAGACAAATACTTTTTGTCATCATGTAATATTGTAATATTTTTTACAATGTTGTAACTCATGATTTTTAAAAACAAGGGGAATGTTTACAGTGTTATATGCCACAATGATTTAAAATAGATTCCCAAATGCAAGACAAGTTTAGGATTGTCTTGCCTCCCTTGCACTCAACACAAAATCCTATCCTATCTGTGAAATGTGGATGTAGCTTGGGTAGTAGATGCTGCCATTTCTCAGTGTCCTCTTTCATTTTGCAGAACCAAAGGAATGACCACTTGAATGCAAATGGAGAAAATCCTAGGGTTATTCCAATCAAGCCTGATTAAAACCTATTCGGGTTGCTATTCCATGTTATTGAATAATGCTTAATTCATAGTCTCCATTGTTTCCATATAGAATAGGAGATTATTGGTTTCCCTTCTACCAGGATATTTGATAGAGAAACCAGACCTTCAGATTTGGTATACATTTCTTCTAAAAGAGCAGATCATTCTGGGAGTTGTTTTTGATTGTTACTTATCTCTGGATTCTCAGGAAACATGAGCACTCATGAGCACTCACCTCATGAGGTGCCCTGGGCAAGGGGGCAAATAGTACATGTGTGACTATATCACCATGCAGTCTTACATCAGACAATAGGATGATATGAAATAGTCACATTTGTATGAAGACATCACAAGGGGTGTGATGCCATTTTGGTGTCATATTTTGCTGGGGCACTTAAAGCTATCTCCATGGCATCGGACCTGGATATCTCCGAGACCGCCTTCTGCCGCAGATTACCTCCCATCGGCCGGTACGCTCCCACAGAGTGGGTCTCCTCAGGGTGCCGTCAGCCGGACAGTGCCGGCTGGCGACTCCCAGGGGGAGGGCCTTCTCGGTGGGAGCTCCCACCCTCTGGAACGAACTACCCCCAGAGATCCGGGTGATCCCGGATCTCCCCTCCTTCCNCAACAAGCAGGACTGGCCTAAGGGGAAATTTTTAGAGGGGTTTTAAAAGCAATTTTAATAATTAATAAGGCCAAATTTAATATTTTATTTTAACTCTGTTTTAATGATAGTTTTTGGGGTATTTTTGTAGTTGTTTTTATAGGCTGTCAGCCGCCCTGAGTCCGCAAGGAGAAGGGCGGGGTAAAAATTCAATTAATAATAATAATAATAATAATAATAATAATAATAATAATAATAATAATAATAATAATAATAATACACCAGAAATGATCATTTTTGCGCTGTTGAATTTGATGGTACCTCACTTGGCTTAGTTACATCCTGAGTTGGCTATTACAAAGGGCAAGTGTCCAACATTTTAGTTGGGGCAAAATATTGCATCTAGGCTGCTAATGAAAGCATAATACTGAAGCATATTATGTCTATACTGAAAGATTTGTCCCGCATTTTAGTTGTTTTCTAGACAGAATTTTAATAATGGTATTGGCTTTAAAATCTTAGTTACCTTATGGCCTGCCTATCTCAATATGAATTCTTAGATATTAGTCAACAGAGCAGCCCTTACACTATTGAAGAAAGTCTCCAGTTCTAATATCTATTTGTCAAATACATAGGAAAGGATCCTCTCCAGTATTGCTTCCAGCTTATTGAATATGGTTCCTTAAAAATGCAATTCATACTTCACCTTTTTAACTTTCAGGAAAGAAATCATCTTTAGGGCTTATGGACTAATCTAAAACTTATTAAACCATTCTTATCAATGTTTTAATTGCTGTTGTTTCATGCCTTGAGTGTCCTAGAGACGGTAAAACGGAAACCAGTGAGATATAGTGGATAAGATGCAGGAACAGGTTTAAATCCCTTCTCAAGTGGTTGTTATGGGAAAATATTGGAGGAGGGAGTATTATTTATTTATTTATTTATTTATTTATTTATATATATATATATATATATATATATATATATATATATATATATATATATATATATATATATATAATTGTTGCTGATATGGAGAATATCTCCCAGATAAAGATGGGGCAGAAAAAACTAAGAAGAGAAACTACAATTAATATCTTATGCAAATATTAATGGCTGAAGAAAATGTATCAGAATGGCAGAATAACCAAAAATAGGTATAAATGCTACTCACTTAGAGTCTAGCTTCATAGCCAGAAAAATGTAAATTTATAGTGCATTGAAAAAAATTGATAGCATTGTGTAACTTCAGCAATTAAATATTAATACAGTTAATACAGATTGACATATTACAGTTTAGATTACTTTAAATTAATCATTTAATGATTAATTAATGTAATTAATTTAATTTAAGTATCCTTCTACAAATGGATCAAATTTATGCAAGTGTCACTGAAAGATGGGAAGTCAGTAACTTCCCATCTTTCCAAGAAACAAGACAGAATAATTAAGAGTGTAATATTTCCTCCAACAATTTCACGTATAATATCAGTTATCATTGGTCATTAGACATGTTTGCTGTGAATGATGGGGATTGTAATTCAGACCATCAGGACTGCAGCATACTGGGGAAAGCAGATGGGAGGAGTTTTCAATTAAGCTCCACTTTTACACATTTTGATGGGTCTAAGTTTCATTTTTGCACATTCAAGCAAGTTCTGGGAGTTTCATTCTCTCCAATGAAAGGAATGCTATCTTTCTTCAATGAACAGCAAGTATGGGATATTTACAAATATGTAAGGATTCTATTGCATGACTATATTTCAGGGAGCTGGCACCACAGATTTAGCATATCTACTTCCCACAGTCTAGATTTCCTGCTTTCATTCCCATTATTTTCTGGACCATGTACATCCTTCTCCATGGCACTTCCTACGCCTTTGGTTTGCATGTTGGACCATAGTGTGAGTCATACTTCCATATGTGGTATTTATTGGCATAATTGATTCTAACTACATTTCAGATACAATTGTGGATTAAATGGAACATGCGCCTTTTCTCCCAGTTTTTTAACATTCTCTCCAGTATGATTATCGTTATGTGTATATAGTACTGCACCATCCATCTTTAAAGATAATATTGCTAAAGGGGGATTCCTGGGAAAGGCCATTCAGGAAAACAGGATGAAGACTGGAATGCAATAAAGCAACCAGTGTAGCTGACAGAGTGGTGTAACTCTTGGATTTCAGCCAGCTCCTAAAGAAGCATATAGCCTTAGTTTTTCTGGCACAGATGGAAGTTGTTAAATGTGTTTCTGTAGACCTCACCAGAGTCGGCCAGAACAATGACTGCAAAATCTCTCCTGGAATGGATCACATCTGGGACTGTAGGAAGGCATGTCTGAGGGTTAATATACTGCAGGCCCATGTTTCCTTTTCTACCTTGTCTCAAGAGCTCTTTTGTGCACATTTTATAAACAGGAAGTTTAAGCTAAAATATCATGTAAGAAACCTTTTTTTAAAAACAACAACTGTATATATAAAGTTTACTAATTTTTCAAGTACATGATTTCTGTTTAATATTGATTTGCATTGGTATTGTGCTCAATTTTACGTATTACCAAATGTAGCATGTTTTAGACAACAACCAGGCATTATAAGTTAAAATGTCTTAATATTTATATAGGCTAACAATTCTGAGACTGAGGGAAATCCCAGTGTGGGGGGGAAAAATGGATCTATTTCACAGTAAATGACAGGAGGGGTTTGTTTCCCAGATTCTTAATTATTTGCCCCTAATGTCACACTTGATGAGTGCAAGTGAACTGAAGAAGCATCGCAGATGACAGAACAAAAGAAGAAAATTGCCTCCCACAAATCTACCAATTTGATAGAAATAGCCTAATAAAATTTATGCCTTGCTTCAGATTGTTGGGAATTATGAAAGAAAAAAGTAGAACCTGCTCCTAAAATAAATATTTTTAAAAATGGATAATTTCTTGGCTCACTGTTGACCAAACCTAGGGCATGCGGGAGAGAAGGGAATATTGCTGCTTTAAGCTAATGAAAGTTTCTGCCAATTTGCATTCTCCTTTTTCTAGTGATTTTTATGTCCCCCTTGCAGGGAGAGTTCATGCCTACCACTCTAAACTATCTAATGCACTGAATAGGGTCCATACATTGGCAAAAAGAGTTTTATTCTGCAATTTGAGGAAGAGAACATAGTACACACATTCAGCAAAGTGAAACTTTTTGAAAGCACATTGTAACTCCTTTCACATCCCAGTGGACACCCAAGAAAGAAATCAGTTCTATCCAGTTTCCTCACCATTATAAATAAATCTGTTGCAGTATTCCTGACTTAACTAGTTGTAGATTGCTCTGCAGCTACATCTGTTTACTATATAATCTAAGCAAGGTTGACCATCATATTGTTGTCTGAGGGACATTTGTACAAAAGTGATTGCATGTAATCAGAAACAGTAGCTTTTTTATTAATTCATTATTTCTGGGAGGAATTTAATCAGATTTAGAACTAAATCAGGGGAAATCATGCAACTCCCTCCCTTCTCAATTTCTTCCTAATTGAAAGGGGAGAGAGTTGTATAATGTCCCTGATTTTCCTTCTTACTGAAGATTGTTTTTCATTGAAATATACCATTAAAGTATATTCTACTATACACTGCAATAATGTATTAGTTAAAATATGCAATTCTTGGCACATTAAAATTAAACAAGCCAAAGGAAATATTTAGCTGGAAGAAAACTGTCAAATATACAGATCCTAAGCTTTAGTTTCATTTGGAGCAAGAGTTAGGTTGAACATTATTAACGGTATCATTTAAAACAATGCCTGATTCTGTGATAAGGAGAGCCATTGTTCATAAGCAACATGAGCAATTCTATTATAGGTCTTTCATTTAACAAGCATTCCCCATAGGAGGAATAGATTCAGATTTCCTCTTGGGTTCTGGATTTACATTAAGGAATTTGTGCATATTTCCAGCAAGTATGGAAAACATGGCAGTCACTTGGCAGCATGTTAACTTGTATAGTTGAGTTTCCTCTGTCATTGGAAAGACCACATGCAATTCCTGTGATAAGATTAGTGAAAAGTCAGCATCTGCCTGTTCTGGGTACAGAATAATGAAAAATGTTTACAGGTAACAATGTGAGGCAACTATCTCCTTTCCTTTGTAATTTAAGTGGCTTCCAGTCAGTGGAATTAAGAAATTACATAATGACTCTTCCCTTGAGTTGTTGGATATATTCATGCACATTAACACTTCTTTAGTCCTAAAGTTATAGTTTTCTTAAACATTGCCCTAAAATAATATGTACCAACTACCATAGTAGCACCTATTGAATTTATTCTTAATAGCAAACCTGAGGTAATCTTCTATGACAGGGATCTTCAAACTTGGCCCTTTTATGATTTGTGGATTTCAACTCCCAGAATTCCTCAGCCAGCATGCCTGGCTGAGGAATTCTGGAAGTTGAAGTCCACAAGTCATAAAAGGGCCAAGTTTGAAGACTCCTGCTCTATGATGTATAATGCAGCCTCTGTTTCCTCCTTGTGGTTGTAGATTCCTGCCTCCTTCACAGGCTGCAGCATCACGCCAATCTTGGACCAACATGAAGGAGGATTCATTGATTTCATAAATGCATGCAGGTGTTTTGATCCAGTATATAAAAATGTGTGCCTTCAGGGCTACACAATGCAGTATGATTCTTAGTCATGTAGAATCTGGCTTGTAGATACGCTACATGTCAGAATTAGGCAAAGATCCAGTTAATATAATATATTACTATGGCTGAAAGCATCCCTGAAAAGCTAATAAGCAGTAAAATGAGATCTATCTCTTCTTTAGCTTCAGGTGCTGATATATACATACTTAATGATATATAACTAAATATAAAGTACCAGTTCAATCAGTTGACATCTTTATATTTTACTTATTTTATAGTTTTTAAACAAGCTTTTGCTTTTTGGAAAAAAAAATTGAATTGCTTGCTCTACTTCTGAACTTATATAACTTGTCAACCTGCACTTAATTTTGTATGTCCTTTGCCATAGTCCTTGACTGGTCCAATGAAAACAACTTCCTGAATGCTTGGTGATGTTTATTTTTCTATAGTGTTTGCAGTATATAACTTACAGATATATGTATGATCGATATTTCAAAAAAAGAATGGCTAGAATGGTGTGAGTTAATGGGTTTCTTCAATCTCTTAAATGCCCTAAGAAAAAATGTGGTGGGCTGCATAGAATTGCTTTAAAAGTAATTTTATTCATTTGGTTTTTAATCCCTTACTTTGTTCATTGTAGTCAGCTAGTTCACAGCAATGGATCATTGTTGAAAACTGATTCATTGAAGCACGCAAACAGTAAATTTGTTTAAAATAAATCATAAATCATATATTCTCACCAGCAGTGTGAGAAATCCAGGAAATTAGATAATTAATAACTTTAAAATTATACAAGACATTCAGAAAGCAAAGTGAAAATATCTCAAAATGGGATTTCATAAGGCTTGAGATCCATTTACACCTCGCCCCTGTGTATTCAGATTCCTCCGGAAGAACATTCTTGACCAGCAAATTTTGCTTAAATTTTATTCTAAATAAAGTACATAAAATCATTTGAGTAGCAAATGCATTTTGATTAGTTGGAGGTAATCTAGTGTTGTGGTTAAGACACCGGGCTAGAAATCTGGAGACCATAATTTCTAGCCCCACTTTAGGCACAAAACCAGCTGGGTGACCTTGGACCAATAACACACACTCAGCCCTGGCAAAGCAATGAATGGCAAACCACTTCTGAAATCAGGGATCTGTCCAGATAAGGGGTCATTACCATACTTTATTTACAGTTTAATTGGGATATCTCCACATTGTTCCTAACTTGTATTCAATGATTACAGGAAAGGTAAGTAGCAGTATATACTATATAATATATACTATGCTATTTATTCAGTTTGTATACCCATCCATTTCACGTATGTGAAACTGGATGGTTTGCAATAAAAACAAGAGCGAGAATGATAAACAATAAAAACAACAAATGTTCTAAAACCACTATTAAAAACTAAATTAAACATAAAATATAATCACAGTTAGTAGGTGAATATAAACAGTATATTCCATTCCATACTGATAGTCCTCAACCTATAACTATTCATTCAGCAACTTTTCGAAGTTACAATGATGTTGAACAAGTAAATATTGATTATGATGGCCATCCCAGTGTTCCCATGGTTATGTGATTGTGATCTGGATGCTTGGCAATCAGTTTGCACTTACAATGTTTGCAATGCCCTGTGATCACATGATTGCCATTTGCAATCTTTCCTGTTGGCTTCTCTAGAAAGTCAATGGGGAAGCCAGCAGGAAAAAGAATCACAGGTTCTTAGGGTAAGTCTCTCCCACCTGCTTACTGTCCCCAAGCCCCTCTGTGCTGTCCACTTGCATACCTGAGTGGACTTTCTGTGACCCTCCTTCAAACCCTCCTCAGACAGTGCCGTGCCTCTCATGCACATATTCTCACCCAACTCATGCCTTGCTTCTTGCATACTCTTCCCAGCACTTCCCCACACAACCTCTTTCTCCCACCTAGTAGCAGTCACTTACCTGTCTGTTGGCCTGGGACTTGCAACTTTAACTGATTTTGGTAATGGGAAACTGGCAGGAAATTGTTCTTGCCTAATGACCATGGAATTTGGTACAGTGATTCCATTATGCTTTACAACCACATTACTTAGCAAACAAATTCCACTCCTAATTGCCATCGTAAGTCAAGGAATACCTGCATAACCACTGGAAAGGTTCACTACTACCTGCATAACCACTGGAAAGGTTCACTACTGGACCCCTAAGCCATATCTTCAGGCCCTTCCTAAAGGCCAGAAGGGCAGGGGACAACCTAAATTCAGAAACTAATGCTATGCTATGCTATGCTAATTATAGTTGTGCTATGCTATGCTTTCCTGTACTGTAGGATGTTATACTATACTACTATTCACTATATTTTGTATTTTTGTTGGCTACTAATGACCCTCTGAAGGAGAGAAATGTTGCAATGTAATAGATAAAGACATAAGTGAACACCTCTGAATTTCAAGTTAACAATGTCAGTTAATTTAATGTTATTTCAGCTTAGCCTAAAAACTCTTGGTTCCGAGTGAGTTAGAAAGTGGCCTGTTTCCCATATAAACAAGAAAGGAAATGACTTCAGATTGAGTTCTGTCCAATACTTTCTCCAACTCTCCTTACACTATTTAACTGTTGTATCCTTCAGATGCAACAGCTTCTTGCAACATTTGAACATCCACACAGGACAACTGAGCAAAGATTCCATGTATATGAACAACAGTTGCCTATTGTTTATATAACATGATACAAACACATGCACAGACTTGTACACAAATGTACACAGTTCAGAATTTTCAAAGTGTTTTTCATATGAAATGTGTACTCTGTGCTATACTTTTGAGGTTTACTGATACTGTTCTCTTCATGATAGAAAGTAGGACTTTAATAGTGTGATTATAGTGGCAAATTCAGAATAGCAGATTTAAACCTAACTCATCCTGATTTGCTTTCTTAGATGTTAGAGATATTGTATTATATATATAGCAGATTTAACAAATTATGGGTACTTGTCACTTCTTGCTACCTAAATCAAAAGCCTCAAGAGGTAATAGTATTTACATGACCTTGGCTGGGCTCAGAAGCTAAATACCATTGGCTATGGTTAGTACTTGACAGGAGGTCTGGTCCAGGAATACCTGGCTGTTGGCTACAAGCAAAAAAATATTTTGGAAGAAAGTGTGTGTGTGTGTGTGTGTGTGTGTGTGTGTGTAACTACTAGCTTATCCTGAACGAAAGAAATAAAAATAATCAGTCCTCCACTTAAATTGATGTACCATGATATTCATGCTACTTATGTACACCATGCTTAAATTTAATTTTCTTTCATGGTGCCTTCCAAATAAAGAAAAGTAGGTTCATCTGATAAATTGAAACTCTTTTCTTCTTTTCTCTGCTAGCAATGGGGGCCTGTGCCGCATGCATGTCAAAGTCAATCCCCATACTTTTAGTAATATATTCCTGATGTAAAAAAAAAATTGATAAGAAGTTGACTGTTTTATCAGATAGCATAACACCCTGAAATACTTTGTTGGGCTTAGATGTATTTAATCTCTACATATACTCACATAGAAGGAATATCACATTAAAATAATTTGCCAAATTCTTGTGAGAAACCCATTCTTTCTAAGTTGACAGTTTTGTCATGCTGTCCTTCTTTTTCTCCAAGGTCCCTGACCTTCTTTCCCTTGTTAAAGGATAATAAATGTTTCTATATAAAAAATTAAAATCAAAATGCTTCCTCATAGTAATTTCTAGTAACGTCTTCCACATTTTCACTAAATTACAAGATTGATCTTATCACTGATTTATTGGAATAGAGCAGCCTATATTGTGTAATTTTTAGAAAGAATGCTTATATGTGATATTTTGTAGTAACAAACGTTCAGTTGAGAAAAATCTGTTTTATTTGCTCTGCAGTTCCACAATTAAAGGTAGACTCCCTAGTAATTTCTGGCCTTATCTTAAGCAATGTTGTTGGAATACAACCAAGAAATGTAAGCAGCTGCTTTCGAAGCATCAAGAACCAAGACATGATTGTTTTTTAAAAAAAAATTAAAGGCAACAATCCAGATAACCAGGGTCATATTTCTCAAATTGAAAATGAACAGTAATCTTTAGTTTGGCTTTTGAAGTAGTTTTCATTATTTGTTTTTGTTGTAGCTTAATTATTCTGCTTTCCTTCAGGTTTTTTTTTTAATGTGTATGGACTTTCTGTGAACTTTGACCTCCATTTGCAGAGACCCAGATGGAGCTGTATTTCAAACCTGAGGAGACAGCAGCAAATTATCCCTTGGAGGGTTTATGGGCCGTCTAAAGAAAAGTACATCCTTGAGTAATCTGAAAAAAACCGATAGGAAAGTCCCAAACATTCACCTGGTGTCTGCACCGTTTAATAGTGTTACGAATTTGAACAATATTCTTGGTTCTTAGTTAGTCAGATATGAGTTTACTGCAAAGACTTAACAAAATGGATACATGTTTATTAATTTGTTATTGGAAGAATAATCAATGAACATCTTCCCAGGCCTAATTAAATATTAATATAAATGCAGGAACAGCAACAAATCCCTTTGCTCATATATTTCCATGCAATAATTGGGCTGTATTTTCATAGCTTAGCAACATCATTTTCTCCATCCAGTCCTTTTTAGTGGGAAACCTATGATTCGCTACTGTGCTCTCTAGTTTAGCAAAAGATTTTTCATTTCTGCCATGAAATGTGCCATTTAGTATATAATTCATCGTGGAAGAAAATGACATTGCAGCTATAGAAAGATAAAGGATGGACGTATGAAAAGCTATTAAAGTGTGATTCCAATGTTTTTTCCTTCCTCATACCTAATGCAAAAGAGATTCTTAAAAGTATGATTAATTGGAGAAAGAGAGGAGAGAGATGGTTTTCTAAAGTCCTACCAGTAGCATGAGTGGAGTAGCTGGTATTCAGAATTATCATTGAGGGGCAGTGCTTTTTTTGTAAAAAAAAAAAATGGTGCCTGAACTCACACACATCATATAACCCGCCTTGCCTACCCTACAAGGTTCCATCCAAAAAAGGTGCCGGAACTCTGTTCTGGGCGTTCTGTTGAGGGGTATAGAATGCACACATCCTTGATTATTTGCATCATGTTGATCCATGTGAGAAGCTAGATTTTAACCATACTCTTTCAAAGGACAGTCCTGTGAGTTTGAAAGGAGTAAAACTGATATTTAGTGGAAGAGCATTGCAATATATCAACCTCCAATGTATAGTCAAAAATAAAATTACATGTTCCACTTTGTCATTGCTGTACAAATGAGGTCCTTAGCTGTATATCAGATTGTTGCTGGTACATCACTGAAACAAGCAGTACTATACCAATCACATGGAATTAATTTATAAAAGACCATGTCATTTCCATAATAACTTTTCAAGCCTTGAAGTACTGCATAACACTATAAAGCAAACATTTCTTGAAAATCAGTTAATTATTGTGTAATGATGGAGGAACATTGAAATTCCCATGATGGAGGAATAGATTATAAAGATATCAGAAATGGCAAAACCGACCTCTTTGGTAGGGGTAAAACATCAAGTTCTTTTATAAAAGACTGGAAACTGTAAAAGATGATGGAAACCGTTTTATCCATGTTTTGCTGAAAATAGATAAAAGTGAAGTGCTGATTTATGGTTTTAACAATTGAAAAAAAACTAAATGATGAAGAAAACTTTGTAATACCAAGAGGGAGGAGGGATAATGAGCTTGTTCAAAACTATTGTAAAGAACGGTCGGGATTTATTTATATTTTTCTTGTTTCTTTAGCTATTTTCTTTCTTATTCTGCTTTGCTTTTTGCATTTTCTTTCTCTTTATTTATTTAAGTTTTTCATATTTTTTCTTTAGATTTGCTTTTTACTCGTATAAAATTCTTAATAAAAATATATTTTAAAAAAATCAGATAATTGTGTTTTAAGGATGGCATATAAGATCATTTCACCATGAATTACACACATTCCTTCATGGGATATAGGAAACCTTAGTTATGAGCCATCTGATTGCTAGCCAATACATCAACTAAGGAATCCTTAGAATGGCAAAAGTATCAAACCAAATTGTAATATGCATACAAACTAGTATTTATATAACGCTTACAGTGGCAAGTAATAATATAGAGTTTCACAATGATTATCGTGAGAGCTCATACATTTTTTTAACCTGCTTTAGGAAAATAAATGTTTTGTAAAGCAGTTATTCGTCACACACACCTAGTTATTTCTTTCTTGTATTTTCATTGTTTTTCTCTTTTTCAGATTCTCTTTCAGTTTCCAGCAATGATGCAAGTCCCCCTGCATCGGTGACATCGCTCCAGCCCCATATGATTGGTGCACAAAGCTCCCCTGGTCCTAAACGCCCAGGCAATACCCTGAGGAAGTGGCTCACTAGTCCAGTGAGGCGACTTAGCAGCGGAAAGGCAGACGGCCACGTAAAGAAACTGGCCCACAAACATAAGAAAAGCCGTGAGGTCCGCAAAAGTGCTGATACCGGCTCCCAGAAGGATTCTGATGATAGTGCAGCTACACCCCAGGATGAAACTCTTGAAGAGGTAGATGTCCATTAGATGCTGTTTATGTACCTTTTTCAGAAAATAAGTCTTTAGCATCATGGCTTTTCTTATCTTCTTGTAAGCAATTACACTCACTGAATTGCTTTTTTATAACAAAAGAAAAGAGGAACACTTAACAAGCCATCAGTTTCTGTATTTTCCATAGGGGTCTTCCAGAAACAGCTGTATCTGGCCATTCTCATTTTCCAAATTATCTCTGTTTTTATTGTTGAGGCCTCTGTCAAAAATATATGACTAATGGCCCTGCAGATTATCAAAATAAGTAGATTATTAAATGGTGCTGCAGATTATTAAAATAGGCATTAATTATGCATCTAGATTAACAGTTTATGAAGGAACTGGCAGCAGTTCTGTAGTTAAGTTTGATCAGGACTTCTTTTACTCTAGCGTCTGAGAAGACCACTATTTGGCCCAGGCGATAATGAGATATTTATACATGCATGCATACGTTTATATGACTGCCCAACTCAAACAATGTGATCAAGCACAAAAGTCACAAAAAATACACAAACCATAAATAATTGGCACAAAACTACATAGACAGAATCTGGCAAATCTAATTGTGCTATATTTACTCCTTATACTGCAGTGAGTTAGGGAGACATCTGCCTGAGACCCTTCCAAATGTATTCTCATTCTGAATTTTAAAAAAGTATCAGCCTATTTTACTAGGCAGTGGTTCCTGCATACAGTATCTCTGTCAAGGTCATTTTCTTTACACTACCGTTAAAGGAAAATTTATCATATCATACCGTGCTTGAGTCCGGCAACAAACTCAGCTAAAGTTTATTTGAAAATGCTTTATAGTGAAAATTGCTACTTCTTTTATGACATCAAGATGTAGTCATACTTGATTTATGAACTGATAATAATTTTAAAAATTCTGACTTAGTACCAAGTAAGAACCAGGCTGAAATGTTCCCTTGCTAATGTAGAATTTGGGAGATTTTGTTTGGCCAAAAGAAGGTCACAAATAAACTTTTACTCAAGGGTATTAAAATAACTAAGAATTTTAAGATTTGAACTCAGTACAATAGGGAGAAGAATGTAGCCAGTTTGGCAGAATAAAAAAGAGCTAGATTTCAGGAATGCTGGCCATTTGTATAGGGCTATTTTAAATATAAAGCTATCAAGCATTTTATACATCATTGAGTGCCATCTAAGCAATACGTATGAATGTGATTCCCTTGGCAGAGAGGCCGGAATGAGGGCTTGAGTAGTGGTACCCTTTCGAAATCATCTTCGTCTGGCATGCAGAGCTGTGGAGAAGAAGAAGGTGAAGAAGGGGCTGATGCTGTGCCACTTCCCCCTCCAATGGCAATCCAACAACATAGTCTGCTTCAACCAGACTCACAAGATGATAAGGTAAATGAATGGGGGAATAGGGTGGGGAAATAATTGGTTCCCAGTGGTCATGGCCTATTATGCCAACTGGATCATGCTCAGATCCCAGTTTTCTATGGTGGTAAAATTCTGGACAAGGGATTTTGCAGAAATTATGCAACTTAAGCCGATTTACATAAATATTTCCTTTCATTTAGCTCTTGTGCATGCTTTAATATGCATTTTGCATCAGCTAAAGACTCCGGATATTCTTTAAGTGAACTTTGATACAGTGGAATTGCATGCAGTTCAAAAACATGCTTTCGTATTTCATATATACTTGTGAATAACAAATACCTCTTGCCTTAATTGGTTTGTTAAAATGAGTTTTCATTGTAGTCAGAATTAATTTTACAATGTGAGCTCTTAGGTTGTCTGTTTTCTTGGCAACGTGCCATCATTCTCAGAAAGCCAGACATTTTCAACAGTTGAGTGTATGGGGTTTTGTTTCCTTCTTTGCTTTTTGGAACTCTTGTGGGTTTCTCTTATGGATGTTAATCATTGCTAAGGTAACCACATCCTTGATGGCGGAGGGGATTTCCTGCATATCCGCTGAAAAAGACTCCCTTGATATGCAGAATGATGACAGAATCTGCAGTACAGTGTTCTTAGACATTAATAAAAAGTCCCTTAGGCTTAAAAACCTTTCTGCTCTTAGTTAGCTTATTTAGAAAACTAAAATATTTTGGCTCAGATTCAGATTTTGCTACAGTAGCTGCAAGTGTGTAGATTAAGCCCTATTTGACAAAGAGTGCATCCATAGTCTTGCTTACTATCACTTCTTGTATTCTTTCAACCAAAATTCTGCTAAATATCCTTCCCCAGCACATCTGACAAACTAAAATCCCTGTAGATTTGCATTCATTCTTGCTTTCCTTCTCTTTATATAGGGAAATAGTTATTTCAGTCTTCAGGCAGAGATGCTAACCAAGTCAGACAGCCATTTCATAAGCAAACAACAATTCATATTTTAATATTACTGAGTATGTCTAAATCTGGACCATTGCCATTTTTCAAGATTCTTATAGCTTTTACTACCTTTTTTCCATCACTGTTTTCCTTTAATACAACCATTTTAAACATTTAAACATTCTACTTTTTGACATACAGTATTGTGTTCTTTATTAACTGTGAGGATATACTGATCAGTCTGGGCATACCCAAGCACAATCAAAGCTCAGTTTTATTCTAAGCATGCCTTTATTAAACCAAAATCTCTAATCTAGAGATTTCCTTGTAAATCAATGTATTATTGCAAATGTCACACCACGCAGGGTCCTAACACATACAGATTTGTCAATCTATGTTAATTTGTGTCTCAGAAGACTTGAGTCATTGGAAGACCCTTATATTGTCTCTAGTCAATCTGTTTGGTAGTGCTTTATAAATCGCTTTTTATAACAATTGCTAAAACACTTGCTATGCAGTATTTTTTTTTTTCTTTGATCCCTTTTTCTGAAAAAAAAATCACCTTTATTTAGAGTTACGTTGGTTTTTTTGTTCTGTCTGATTTGGCACAGTTTCTGTGTATTCTTGTAAATCTTCCATTTCCTATGTCCCTTGTAAATCAACATATTAAGCTGTTTAATGCATACTAAAATTTATTTAGTATTTACATTATGGGACAGCCAATCTTCCAAAGATAAAAATGCACAAAAATCCGTATTCTAAATTTCTTCATTAATTTTAACCTTTCTGTATAGTAGTGAAATAAAACATAAAATATTTGGCATGTAAGACATTCATGTTGTGCTTCCATTATGAAGTGAGCCTTATATTACGTGTGGAGATTTCAGTTACATAGGGATATATGCAGTCTGCAAACAGACTTGCTTATTTACTAATCCCTGAAATCTCTTCCCAAAAGCTTCCTTTGGTCATAACATTTCTCATCATTTGCAGCCAGAAATTAGAATCCTGTAATTTTTGAGGTTACAGATCTTCCAGACTTACGTTTCATGTTTATGACATAAGGAATGTCATCTATGTGAGTTACTACTCTGACCCACAAATTCTTTTGGTTTGGTTCTTTTATGTGCTGCTTCATGTTAATACGGAATTGGGGGAGGGGGACAAGGAAACTAATATAATTAACTTTAATAGTAATTCAAAAAGATTAAAAAATTCCTCACAAGCCAATTATACATTACCATTGCAAAATGGTAACTAAGTATTACAAGTAAGTGAAAGATACAGGGAGTATAATATTTATAAGTAGCAGGATTTGCTTAAAACACTGTACTTCTTTGAAGTGAGATGAACTATTCATTTCAAAGATATAGAAAATATTTCTTGAATAAGATGGTTTTCTCCCTATCTCAATCTTAACTCCCTTCTGTAGACATCTTCTCGTTTATTGGTACGCCCTACCAGCTCAGAAACCCCCAGTGCAGCAGAGCTTGTCAGTGCCATAGAAGAACTTGTAAAGAGCAAAATGGTGAGTGTTCTTTCTTTTGTTGTTGTTGTTTACCGGCATCTTGTGAAAAGCTCAAACTTGCTTATGTGGTATATTGTCTAGTAATATTAATTAAGAGACTAATGAGCATCCTACTTGATCTAAATAAAAATGTGCTATCCAGCATTAGTTTTCAATGATGGCCATCCAAATAGCGCTGAGAAAAATACATTTAGAGGGAAAGTTTTGTAACCCTTTTTGGAATAATATTTTAATTTATCTAATAGTGAAAATGAAAATAGCATGTTTATTACAAAAATGATAGGCTATGTATTATTGATAGTTAAATGTTGTGTGCCATCCAGCTATGATTCAATTTGCAATGCATGCAATGGAAAGGAAATAATAATTGTTTCTCAACTTGGTCTTAGGCTCTAGAAGATCGCCCAAGTTCATTGATGGTAGACCAGGGTGACAGTAGCAGCCCATCATTCAATCCTTCAGACAACTCACTTCTCTCTTCCTCATCACCCATTGATGAGATGGAAGAACGGAAGTCCAGTTCTTTAAAGAGGAGACAGTAAGACTAGACTATCATTTTTTTTAAAGTCTGTCATTTACTTAAGAAGAACATGTTTCCTTTGCTTTTTTTATATAAAGTCTTTAAGGTTGTTTTCATTGTTCTTTAAGACAAAATTAAACATGATTAGTTTTTTGAAGATGTTGCCATATTTTGCACTTCCTTTATTATTCATGACCAGACTTTTTTAATGCTTTCAAAATGGTAGCAAAGAGATTGTTTTTAAGATTTGTGTTCCATCTTATATCTTATGAATGAAGACTACATATATGAAAACAGAAATTTCACCATTAAAATTGCCCTTTCAAGTGCAATAATTAACATTGCACATTAAAGAATGGAGATAGCATCACCAATTGAAGAACTAAAACAGAACACCCTTAGGAAGATTTGGATCTTACAGCTAATATGCTCAAATTATTATATTTAGTTAGCTTTTAGTATTCTTCAACTACGCTCAAATGATAACAGGATCAAGAGTGCACCTAGTAGTACATCTACTTGTGAAATAAATTAATATATAAAATCCACTAGGCATAACAGTTTTTATACATTCTTAAAATGAATTTTAGGGGGGAAAAGTGGTTACATTTAGGAATATCTTCCTGCTTCTCCAGTTTTTTCTTCTTTTTTATTTATTTATTCAGATCTATGAGGGGAGATCATTTTGTTAATTTCTTATTATAAAAAACAGACAATTCTCCCTTACAATCTTCAAAAATATACCTTACCTCTCTAGTTATACGTACTTCCTAATAATTTATCAATTAGTAGCTTAAATTATAACTAGCTAAATAGAGCCAGAGTATTCTGTTATTATTTGTATTTGATCATACACAAACTGATAATTGGTATTATTAAATTCCTGTCTCTGTCATTTTAATTTTTCATAAGGTATGTCCTACAGGAATTAGTGGAGACAGAACGAGATTATGTGAGAGATCTTGGCTATGTAGTAGAGGTATGTTTCATTCTTATCTAAGCAGATTGGTTCTAATTTTTATTAATCAAATCAGAGGCATGAATTTACCATTCCTCTCAATCCAATCATCTTTAGAAGATATTATTAGCAATACCTTAGGAACATTATTTTAATTTATTTTTAATCAAATACACTGGTCCTTTTGATTAAAAATAAAATCAGTTAAAATTTGCAGTTGCTGAATTTTCTGATGATGTTGGAGTGCTAACCATAATCTTTCAAAAGAAATTATTACTAACTGTCAGTGTAACTGTTTATAGACATCTAGACATGTAAATTTCAAAACTTGGCAATAATTAATTTCCATTCCTACACAAGACTAGCATTGCATGCTGTTTATTGAATCTGTTGCAAAATAAGTTGTGAGTGTTTAGAACTGGCTTGATATACTATTTGTAGTTAAAGACTCTGTTGAATCCTTGTGTAGGAATATAAGCAATGGAATAACTGACAGCCTTACTCTTTTAGAATGGACAGCTGAAGCATATTTTAATCGTGTGTGTTAATAGATATAAGAACCCTTGAATGAAGTAACAAGTTGACAAGTTGAAAGACTGCTAACATTTAGGAAATTAATTAAAACTGGGCTGATTACGGACATACACACACTCAAACACACATCTGCTGTAGAGTTTTCTACAATTTAATTATTTTGTTAATATATTTACCAATTTTATTATTTTATTGATATTCACTGTGTTAAATTTTTGATTTGGATGGTCAGTGTTGTTCAGTGCCTCAGTGTTATTAGGCTACAATACTTGCATAAAGATCCACTTCAGACTTGAAACTTATCCACATAATAATATATCTGGGCATGTTTACAGAAAAGCCATTCATAGGACCACAAGTTTCTGAATTCTGAAAAGCATAGAGTTGTAATCATAAATTGTTGATTCTGAGCAAATTCAGAATAAATATCTAATATATTTCCTGTGTACCCATGTAGAAGAATTATAAAGGCATTTAGAATTATTAGCTGGCCCAAGTTGTCTGGCTAACTAATATGCCAAGCAATTACATGTGCAGATAGATTGACAGATAAAAACATATAGTGAAGAAATAGATTCAAACTTGGAACTGAAATAAATTTGCCATTTATTGAAAATAATATTTGCATATAGCATAAGCTTTCCCAGGCAATCAGTATAGATGTGTGTATTTATGCTGCATTTATTATTTAGGTGGGTATTTTATTTTGATCTCTTTTTTGCTGATGAATCAACTCAATTGTGACATAAGTAAAGCACCAAAACTGATAACATTACATATGGAAGGCAAGGTTTATTAGAGCCATATATTTTGCCATTATGGAGAAGGATTTTAATTTTGATTTGGGCAAATCATTTTTCTGCTTAAAAGAATGAATGCATCATAAACATGGGCAGACCACTGATTATTCACAAGAACATGTTGTGCATGTTAGAATTGCTTTTGTTCATACTGGCTGGGCAATTTGCAAATTGTAGATTAAAATGTCACCAGCCTGATAAAGGCTTGGATGAGGTGAATTTTCATATCCAACACAACAGTATTCCATAACAAATAACTTGTGTAAGATCGACATGCATCATTTTTCTATTAAGAAATGTGAAACATTTTAGTCAAGTTTAAACACACATCTGGTGAATTAGGGAATGGGATAGTGCATCAGACTAAATTTAAACATACCTGCAGATAAATAACAGGGCGCTTATTGATTTTTCTTGCTAATTTATTTTAGGGTTATATGGCACTCATGAAAGAAGATGGTGTTCCTGATGACATGAAAGGAAAAGACAAAATTGTGTTTGGCAACATTCATCAAATATATGACTGGCACAGAGAGTATGTACAGTTTTTATTTTTGAGTAGATTTCATACTATTTTTAACCTTGCAAGACTTAATGAAGAGGTGGGTAAACTAACTCAATTGTTAGAAGATACCATGTTGGAAAAATATTTGGATGGGCTTGATAATGGTGAAGAAATTACTTCTTTATTGATATGTTTTTGTTTCATCAAAACTGAGTCCAAATTTACCTGAAGATAACCATTATGCCACAGTAATTATATTTTTAATTTGTACCGTTCCACAGAAGTAACAATCAGATGCAGCCAAAAGTATTGGTTCTCCTTCACATTTCCCCCCCAAATCCCAAAATTGATATCATACAATTTGAAAGTGATACAAATAAATGGTATCCATATTCTTTCTTCTATAGTCCATAGAACTGACACTTTTTTGGGGGGGGGGGACATATTCTGGTAAATAATAAAACAAAGAAAAATGCCATTGTCATTTAGGCATTCATTATCAAAATAAGCACAGTTGTTTCTTTTCAGTAAACTGCTTTTCAGAGTAAGGACCCTGCACTTGGCATGAATTTTCCTGAGCCTAAAAGCAGACTACTTTTTGCAGATCAAAATTCGTTTCAACATGGACATGTAGATAATTCAAGCTGATTATTGGTGTAACCACCTAACTGTGTAGACTTCCAAGTCCCAGAATTCTTAGCAATTCTATGCTGGCTGGGAAATTTTGGGAGTTGAAATACATGTATGTATTAGGATGATGCTTAAATAGCTACTCATTGATCCTTGTAATTTATTTCTATTAGGCATCCCACACAGCTTTATCAAGATCACTCTCTACTTATGTGGATTGATCAAAATCCTTTGGATATACAATAATATTTCTTTTAATTATGGGGAGAAACTTCTATGGATCTCTGACAGATTTAGCTGAAAATTTAAATCCCTCCATTTTATAACTGAAGAAGTCTGCCATATATAACTTCTCTATTTTGAGACCCAGTTAGCAAACTGCATTTGGCCCTGGGCTGAATATATGAAAGAGAGATATTGGAAAGTCTACAGATAAAAATAATTGTCTGATGAACTAATCACACTCAAAAGGCATTTCACAAGAGATTTGGCTGTCTGAAGAATCAGTATGTGAAAGAACATTATTACCATTATTATTAGATCTCAAAATGGCCATCTGTCTCTCCCTTCTCCTTTAATATGTCTGTGAATGAATGATGATGACTTCTTAATAGATAGGTCTTGGACTAGATCCAGTTGTTAGCTTTCAGTACAGGCTCTTAAGACATTATTTATTGAAGTTTTTCCCCTTAGCATGCTGATTAAAGATAATGGTTCAGTTTGTTTTTATTAAGGTTTAGAGGTAGGTAAGAGTGAATGCCTCATGTGTGCCCAATTTAGTACTACTAGTTCTACTACTACAGGAAAGGGAGGAAACATTTGCTACTTGATGTTTGTTTGATATAACCCAGTTTCTCATGGATCATCTTACATAGGAAAAATTGCTGCTTAATCAACTCCATGCAGGATATCTCAGATGTATTCTCCACATGTCTTCATTGTAGTGGTTGATATTCTTCAATGAAGCTAATATAATTAATTTATTTTGAAACTATTACATCTTGCCCTATTCAAATAATAAATAAAAAGTTTTGTTTTTGTGGTTTTCTTTTTCCCCTGCAGTTTCTTTTTAGGAGAATTAGAGAAGTGCCTTGAGGATCCAGAAAAATTAGGATCACTTTTTGTTAAACATGTAAGTTTGAGCACCAAGTTGCATTTTTATGTACAGAATCTTTTTTAAACTAAGCAAAAACATTTTAAAATGCAGAGTTAAAGAAAAACAAATTTGGCAGTACAAATATGTACATTTGTGAATGTGTGAATATATATGTGTTTCAAAAGAGGAATACAAACATTTTAAATATCAAGATTCAGTGTTTTGAATGAAAGAAGGGAACATGCTAAGTAAAACCCGGTTAACCTAAGAATGACAATTTATAAAATATTATAAACTAAGGATACTAAGGATATTTTTATTGATATTTATAGGTTATCTTTTCAACCAATCATCCACATATTGCCCACTTTATTCATATTCAAAATAAAAATCTTTGTACTACTTAATGGTATAATCTCCTTTTGCTTTTTTTTTTTCTTTGACTTTTAAGAGAAAGTGGCAGGGTATGAAAATCTAGAAAAAAAGCCAGGGATTCACAATTCTCTTGGTTCATAAGTGATCTTTTAGGAACTGTCATAGCTTTTCATGTTGAATCTTAGCAGAGAATAATATGGTCAATTGAAGAGATGAGTGAAAAAAATTAAGATTGATAGGCATTTTTGAATTATAGTAATCCAAAACCTATGAATCAGATTTTTAAAAAAATATTACTAGCTGTTACTAGGAAGGTTGCAAGCTGCTGCCACCTGCCAAAAAGACTCATTCTCATCTCTGGGGACTGGCTGAAAGAGCTGCCTGCCAAGGATTTCAGCTCCGTGACTACTTAGATTTCAGCATTCCAAGCAGGCAAAGAGTTGAAATCTGTGGGTAGGCAGCTCTTTTGTCTGGGCCCCACAGATGAGAGAAAGCTGAAATCTAAGCAGGATTCTTAGCCCAAGTGGAGAGTCAGCATGGTAAGGAGGAGGAGTGCCTCAGGGATGGGGAAGTGCCGACATAGGCGGCACACTGTGTCTCTCTGCTCAGGGGCTGAAAATCCTGCTTGAATTTTGGCAGAGAGGATTTTCAGCTCATGAGTGGAAAGAGAGTCACATGTAGATGGAAAGGCAGCAAAATTCCAGCCTGGCCAGAACATCTGAAAGCTCCATGATTGCTGCTACTCTATGGGAAAGAAAAGCTGGAAAGCATTTGAAGCTTTTCCCCTTTCAGTTTTTAATGGGAAATTTTCATTGATTTCTATGAAAGTAGAAACAGGGAACAACCAGAAAGAACAATAAAATTCCACTATTGGCTCTCTTCCATGTAAATCTCTCCAGCATTCTTTGACAAGTCATTAGGGAACTTTCAGCATTCTAGAGTGCAAGTTAATTTATCTAAATTGCATAGCATAGGCTCATCTGCACATCCTGCTTGCCCCAGCATGGAGTTGTTTCTGCAGAACAGAAAAGCCTGATATCACCTGCAACATGCCTCTATTTTTTTTTCTGGGAAAGCAACCTCAACCTCTACTTTGTCTTTTCTTACTCCATCTCAAAAGCATGTTATCTAACTTCTAGCAGTATTTATATTTCTGCACAGTCTGTCTGCTGCAGTTCATTTTGTTATAGGCAATTAAATCTCCTCCATCTGGTTAGTATTTGCTATAGCAGGCATATAGCCCTTCTCTTTGGCCATTAGTTGCTACTTCTCGTGGCCATTTTGCTTTGAGTTCCTGGATTGACTATTTCTTTCAGAAGTACCTTCCCAATAAAATAAAGCTCAACAAATGATAGTCTGTCAGAGAAATTCAGTGACTCTCATACTTTAATTATTTTTTTCATTTTTTAAAAAAAAAATCAATCTAGCAACGAGTGGTGGACTTCCTTTCATCCTTTCTTGTGGATGAATGGTAAAATGCTGGGTTGATACAGACAAGGATTCTGCCAGTTTCTCTTTCTAGCTGAAGTAAAAGCAGAATGATAAACTGTCTACAGACTTCTGTTAAGATTGGAAAAGCTCTGTCCAAAGCGGAAGGGGAATCATTGAAAAGGTTGGCAAATGGAAAACACATGTTCTCATAGACCACCCTCAGAAAGGAATTCAATAAGAGGCTTGCTTTCCCTACACAGGTGGGAGGGATAAAGAAATGGGGAATCACCATTTGGGAACTGTGATAACTACTGTCCAGATACAACATCTGGCCACTATTAAAGCTGCCAAAGCCTTGAAATCCAGACAGCAATTTCTCAAGCTAGCTTAATTTCCAGCCAAATTCAACAAAAGAGCAAACAGCTTACAACTGATCAGCTCTTGAACTAGATTTCTGGAAGTTTAGCATGCAAACAAAATCGGTTTGTTGTTTTTTTTTGGTCTGGTGACCTAGTTATTAAAACTGTCATAGCTTTATTTTTTTCTTTGTGGTCAAAACTTTCTCATATTGTCAGCTCCATGTATCTCAATGCCTAGACATTTGTGTAAACAGTTGTTGCTCAGTTTATTATAAATACCTAACCTAACATGCTATAAAATCTAAGCCAGGGGTGTCAAACTGCCAGCCCGCGGGCCGGTTTCATCATACTGAAGCCGCACCCACCCCATTGCTGGCAATGCAAAAAGAGCCGTGACACGTCACACGATGTGCGAGTTTGACACCCATTATCTAAGCCAATACCTATATGAGCTGGTGACCAGCAAAACCTACCTGGAAAAAGTTCCTTGAGAGCAAGAGATTTGGAAATCAGTGCTTTGACCATATATAACAGTTCCACAATTTATTAAATGCAATGACAGTTATATTCATACTTCATTATTGTCTGGTTAGATCACTATTTTGATAAAACATGCCACACATATCGAATATGATTTTCCTGCTTCTGTTTGGAAAAGATAGTGCTATGGTTGTAGAGATAATTGCTATTTAAGGCATACAGTAAACATTTTTTTTCAAGCTGTGATGAATTAGAACAGAACCAGAATTTGCAGATTATAGTAATCTCTATTTTTGGTCCATGTCAGTTTGCTTTATGTTTTTCTGCACTACACTTTTATTGTTCCTTCCTTTCATTCCAGGAGAGAAGATTGCACATGTATATAGTTTATTGCCAAAATAAACCAAAGTCTGAGCATATTGTCTCAGAATACATTGATACATTTTTTGAGGTAAGTGCCAAGAAGAGGGGGAATGTACTGAATCTGTGTCTCTTGATAGAAGTGAAACAGCTACAATCATCTCCAAATTTACATATTATTTTCCATTTTTGATATATTAACACCCTTGGGATTGGGGCTGAAATTGGTTTATTTTTACCAAATGAATGAATGTGTTTCCTGTCTATTAACTCCGACATTTAATATCTCTGTATAGCAAATTCCAGTTCAGAGATGGATTACATGTATCCCATGACTTCATTGTAAAGCTAAATCAGAATAACTGATTAAAGTGAATCAGTGATGTAGTCGTAGATTCCCCAATTGCTTATACATACCAGACTAAAGAGATTCAGATGAGGGGGAAAAGAACAAAAGGGACATTAATACTTATAACTGTAGTATCTAATAAGGATGTTTTTATTCAGCCATGTCTTATGTATAAAGTTCTTTCTGCAAGGCTGATTCTGACAACTTGATATAGGCAAGTAGGGCAGCTGTGCTCCCAAATGTGAATGATCGCATATACTTCTGGGAATGTGAGTGATTAACGATAAATTGGATATAATTCAGAGGCCTGTTGGGGAAAATCTTTCAACCTGTTTTTGTCAGACCTGACAGGATAGAACTGGTTCATATTGCAAAGTGAAGTGAATTGATTGCTTTCCCCCCCAAATATACCCCCCAGGCACCCTCAGGTTTAGCATCCCGAAACTATACAATACAGGAAACTGCACTGAATTTAACCAGGTTTCCACTTTTCATTTGTTCAGGCAAGGATAATAAGATCAGCTGCAAGGATGAAACAGTAAGGTTTCTCTCCCTCACTCAAATAAAAAAAAATCCTTCTTCATTAAATATATACAGAATGTTCTATTTATTGATAAACTTTCACATAAATAAAAAACAAAATATCTCAATTCATTTTCTAATTAAAATTGAGAATTAAGCATAGGAGAAACTGTGGGGAAATGTAAAGTGCAATACACCTAACACATTTTCTTAATCTATTGAAAGTATTCTGAACTTTACTTATTATTACTAGGATCTGAAGCAACGTTTGGGTCATAGACTTCAGCTCACAGATTTGCTGATAAAACCAGTGCAAAGAATTATGAAGTATCAGTTGTTACTAAAGGTAAGTAACTGAATGCTCCAATTTGCACTTAAATTACTATGTCGCATTTGGAAATACATATACTTCTATATGTATTCTCTCGTCTGCATCATTTTATCAGAAGTGCAAGCATTCTTCCACTTCTGGCCATTCACTTTTTTTCCTCATGTGACTAGTTTTGTTTCTTTGGGGTATAACAACTAGTCCCTTTGAACCACTCAGAGAGTTTTCCATTAACATTGTTACTGGAAGATGGTCTCTGTGTGTAGTCAATCAAGACAAGCTGATAGGACCAGTTCCATGCTTCATGACCAAGATTAATTCCAAACTTCATTAAGCTCAAGAAATTATGCTCCCCAGGCTCTGCCCATACCCCCTCCATCTTAGAGAACAAATCTGGCAAAAGCTAAATGTTCACACAGCAGAGGTCACACACTTCAAACATACTCAAGTGGGACTGTTGGCGGATAGGCTTCCTATTTTTTGGGAGATTAAAAGGCAAAGAAGATAAGTGGATCAGGAAATGCATCAAGCCAGCAGGAAAGAAGTTCCTGCTGGCGTCAGTCAAACGGGTGGCTACATCAGTAGTAGTGAACTGTTAACTCTCTATCTAAGGCCAGAGAGTTCAGCTGAAAGGTGAGAAGATGTCAAATCATAACTTTATCAGCGTTGAATAAATAATAATGTTAATAAAATCAGAATATAGAAAGAAAATATTTGAGATATATACTGGAAGAATTCTGACCACTTTTAACTAAACCAGTGATTTGAGATCAGAAGGCAAAGGTCTTCATTTGGTAAAAATATAAATATTGAAAACCAAATAATTTTTTACTGGAAAATGCATTTTTCTGTTTTAAAAATGTATTTTCTAAGAAAATGGTGGTTCAGTATAGCAGATGGAAGACTAACTATTGCATTGATGTATCTGCAATCAAAGAGTCAGGAAACAGACAGTATTTTACTTTATTTTTACCATTAGAATTTTCTATCTGTTTCATTTTTTATGTCATTGTGGCTTCATAGAAAACCTATAAATGAATGGGGGATAAATATCTATTTTATTAGCTGCCATTTTTGAGGCAGAGGACTTTCCAGCTGTTTTAAACTGAAGATCTAATTCCATGGTGTGTTTTTTTACAGGATTTCCTCAAATACTCTAAAAAAGCTAATCTTGATACAACAGAATTAGAGGTACTTGAAAAAATGTTGCTTATTTTTAAAGTATATTTATGGTTTCAGACCAATAAAAATATTGCTTAAAACAATTCTAACACCATCTTAGTAAGTCTCAATAGCAATAACAATCTGGTACACATTTTCAGTATTATGACCAAGTCAGTGCTTTCCTCCCTACCCCTCTGTTCATAGAAATATGGTTATAGGTTATATCATTTCTATTCTGGAAGATGATAGTCAGATGACTTGAGATGACACTTCTAAAATGCATTTTAATGCACCCAAGGCAGTAGATGGCAACAATAGAATGCAGTTTGATTAGAAACTCTCTTTAGAAGTGTTATACTTCTTAATGTCCCAGTGTGTTTTACTTTAGCAATAAGACACCATTTTATCTTGGCACTCTTAAACCATTAGCCATGGATGTGCAGCTAAGCACAGGTGTTTGTGTGTGGTGGAGAGAGAGAGGGAGAGAGAGAGAGATTAAAATGCATTCATCTGAGGATAAACTCTTTATTCTCCAAGTCAGCATTTACCTCATGAGATGGAATTGAGGATAACTGGTTTCCTCGTTGCTCCTTTTGGCCTTCATATGATGAATTCAATTACTTTCCCCATCATTACTTAGATCCATTCAGATATATAATGCAGCATGCATTTAACTGCTTGGTACTTATTGGTACTGGCTGACTCATTAGTAAAGGAGCAAAAATCCAAATCAACCCTCCTCTCCTTCCCAGACACTGTAGCTTCATCCGGGTTGTATCTTCCTATCAGTGGTTGAAACCTAAGACTGTTCAGCATGCTGATCTACATCAGATAAAATGGCATTAGCTGTAGAGGGAGCAAAAGTTATAAATTGTCAACCCATCTATAAGGGGCTTCTAGAATTTTATTATGATGGAATACCACTTTCAGTTACATGCTGTACTTTCACTCCTCCCATTAACAGTGATTACAAGGTTCCTGGGCTCATAAAACTGACCATAACTCTGGCACTTAATTCTAAATAGTATATAACGGATATAGGAGAAAAATATAGTATCCATGACATAAAATCCTAACACTAGGTCTACAAAATCTTGTTTTAGTTACATTGATGGGGAGTAATGGAAGGTTGTAACAAATCTGGAGGATGCCTGGTTGTGGGGAAAATAACTTTAATGAATCTGATACATGTGATAGAGGGGGGTGCAACTAGTGCTCTAATTTCTCTCAATTTATTCAACAGAGAGCCGTAGAAGTAATGTGCATTGTTCCAAAACGGTGCAATGACATGATGAATGTTGGTCGTTTACAAGGATTTGATGTAAGTTCTTTTGGGTTTGTACTCTTTCTTTATAACAAATGTTTTTTACGATCAAATGGGAGGTTTTCATGAATGTTCTTGGCTGTTTCAAATTTCAGATTTTCTTGTAAAATCGAATTAAAATTCCTTGTCCAGTTACCTCCAGACTCAGGAATGTGATGTTGACTGAAAATCAGAGCCTTAGGATAGAAATCGTCCTAGAAAGCATGATCCTTTTTTCTAAAGGCTGGGCCCAGAATGTATTATTTGTCCATTTTCCTTCACTCTATTCTCTCAGGGACCTATTTTCGTTTGTTCTATCATAGTAGTTTTAGGAATTGTTTGACCAGAGTATGTAAAAATAATGTTTCTAGGTTTAGATCACATGCGCGGTAGATAAAGCTAGTGCAGATTATCCTTACACATGTGAAATTCAGTGAATGAGATAAGATGGGAACTTACTTTATGAACATACATGTTGCAGAGAGCTGAAGAGATTTATTGACAAATCTAGAATTCTGAGAAAAATTGTGTGATACAGATAATCCCCGAGTTATGAGCGTTCACTTAACACTCCTTCAAAGTTACGTGATGAACACCCCCTAGTGCTTATAAGCAAGTCCTGAAATTATGAATATTCTAGCATCACGGCAGTTGTTCGCCCTTACGAGCACCCACAGTGGCTCTGCAACATTCAACCTGGTTATTCCCTCCCTCCCCACCCCTGCCCCGGGCCTTCAATACTCACCCTGCGAAGATTGAGATCCTTCACTTTCTTGGCTGCTCCAAGCCTTTGGTGTGTTTGCAGAGAATGGAGGCCTAAAGTAATGGAAGATGACACAAGATCAATGGGGTGAGTTCTCACGCCACTGATCTTGCGTGATCTCATGGTACTTAGGCCTCTGTTCTCTGCAACAGAGAACAGAAGCGAAGTTGGGGGACGCTTCCACGTGCCTCCAGAGGCTGGATCGGGGCTCCGGAGGCCTTTTCCAGGCCACTGCGACCTGGATCTAAGTCCAGGGGATGCTTCCGCACACACCCACACCCATGGTCCGATCCGGGCTCTGGAGACGTTTTCCTGGCTGCTGTCGCTCAGATCTGAGGCCGGGGGACGTTTATGTAGCCCTCCGGTGGCTCGTTTCCAGGCAGCAGTGGCCTGGAAAAGGCCTCTGACGCCCAGACCGGGCCACAGGGAGCGCAGAAGCATTCCCCGGCCTCAGATCCGGGTGGCAGCATCCTGGAAAACGCCTCTGGTGCCCAGATCGGGCCATGGGGGGGCTGCGGAACTGTTCCCCTGGTATCAGATCCGGGAGGCAGCAGGAATCGCGGCAGAGAGGAGATGGATCTTTTCCAGGTGAGTCCGGCGCGGCAGGAAGGGAGGGGGAAGCATGAGGTATCTTAGTGGGTCGGGGAGGCCTTGAGGGACTGTTCCATCACTAGGCCCTCCATGGCCTTCCCCACCCTGAGATACCCCATGTTCACTTAACGAGCCGTGTGCGTTTTGAGTGATCTCATTTGAGTTATGAGTAGAATGGGCAGACTCCATTACACTCGTAACTTGAGGACTACCTGTATTATATAGAAAGAGCATTTCTGTTTCAGTGAAATTCTTTTCTTTTTGCATTTTTCTTCAGAGGTAATTCTTCTCATTTTACTCATAATTGGGGGGAATAAATTAATGTATTATTATTAATAAATGTAATAATACATTAATAAATTGGGAGGGATTGTACAAGCATGAAAGTGTGCTTGAACTGTAACTACTGTTTTACGTGAAACTAATAGTTTGGGTATTCAGCTAACAGCTATCTTTTTCAGTTGGTAACTAAAAATTTTAATTACATTTATTTTGATCCCTGTTTTTAGGGTAAAATCGTTGCACAGGGTAAGCTGTTGCTGCAAGATACATTCATGGTTACGGACCAAGATACAGGGCACTTGCCACGTTGCAAAGAAAGACGTGTCTTCCTCTTTGAGCAGATTGTGATATTCAGTGAGCCTCTCGATAAAAAGAAAGGTTTCTCCACACCAGGATTCTTATTTAAAAACAGTATCAAGGTATTTGTGTTTGTATGTTTGTGTTTTGACAATTGTACGATACACATAGAACTTTAATGACATTTTAATTCTATTTGATTCTCCTGTGACATTCATTTCTTGAGTTTGGAATAACCTCTAGCTCAAAAAAACATAATCAGGGAGGTGAGTTGAAATATCTCTTAGCTCTGAATACTTTCCATTCCGCGTTCTTTCCTGTTGATTTCCATCATTCTGACAATCACATCCAAAAAATGTCTATCCTTTAATTTATGACTGGCATATTTCTTAGGAACCAGAGGCCACATTTGACTCATGAAATGCTTTGTCCCATTCTTACCCCACATCCTTCAACTGTGTAATATGAGCTTCAGATTAAAAGGCTTGTGATTTGAACTAGTTATGATGCACAAATAGCCCAATAAAAACAAAATCTAGTTGCCTTTTGAAAAAGCACCTTTGGGACAACCATGATCTGGATGATTGAGAATCTCCATAAACACCCAATTAAAAAAAGTCAAAGCCAGATGCAAATTAGAATAGTTTAAAGATTTGTTAAATTTAGTTAACAAACAACCAGGCAGCGAAGCTTTGGTTAAACTGGGAAGGGATTGGGCTGATAACGTTTTTCAATTTTGTATCATGTAAATTTTTCCTATGACCTGTTTTATTGTATTGTTGAAAATAAAAGAGAGGAATTAATTTATTTTTTTCCCAAAAATATAAAATTATTGCTGTGCTGTCAAAGTTGTTGTATTTCAGTATTTGACAGGTAAGTAATTTATACTTGCAAGTGACTTGACTGTGTAGGCAGACAAATATTATTTGTTAATTATGCTATTGCAACCGTGCATCTTTTTCTTCAGTCAGGTATATAAAGGTCTGCAGTCACTAGTGATCAGTATAAATAGTGCTGTTAGCGTATATATTTAATCAAAACTAATAACACGAGGGTGGAAATCACTCTAAACTTCCTGCTTTCTGTCTAAATAAAGGTGAGTTGCCTTTGCTTGGAGGAAAATATAGACAACGATCCATGTAAATTTGCACTAACGTCAAGAGCAGGTGATGTCATGGAGACCTTTGTTTTGCATTCCACCAGTCCAGGAGTACGTCAAATGTGGATCCATGAAATCAACCAAATCTTGGAAAACCAGCGTAATTTTCTAAATGGTAAACCTTCTAATGTTTTATTGACATTTTTTGTTTCCAAACATTTGATGATCCAACTAAGTGGTAATGAATTAATCGTAATTTAACCATTTTAGTGAGCACATTATCAACCTATAGTTCCCTGGAGTTTTCCCATTTGCCTGATCTTTTTGAATCAGATATGTTCTGCCAGTTATTAACCAATCACTAATGTGTCCTTTATGCAATACATCAACTTCTTTAGTTATAATTGAATATAAGCTAGTCAGACATTTGAGCCAAACGCCAACTGCTTATTTTCAGGAACTGTCCAGTTTTTAATCCTTTTCGCTCATTTTTTAATCATTTCTGCTATAATTATTAGTTCTTCAATTTGATTTTTTTAATCCATCCAGCCCTTTTATTATAGGTTTATTGAATTTCTCATAGATCTGCCCAAACCTGAACTGTTGGTTTTTGGGTTTTTTTGGGTTTCCCATTTTCAAAATTTCTATTGCAATTTGGCTTTAGTAGAATCACCTTCGATCTGATTGAAATAGCTAATTTTGCTTAAATTGGGTGCCTCATGGGGTTAGTTTTGCCAGCTCCTGCTGTTATTTGTTGCTTTATGATTTCCAATGCTTTTTCAATTGTTCTGGGACTAAGCCAATGTTTTTTATTAGGCTTGTCTTGATTCCTACATAATTTTTGCTGTTTCGTGTTCTTCAAATTACTTGCATCTAATCTTAATTTCTTTATCTTGGCCTCGAGTCTGATTTTCCACTTTGGGAATGAATATGATTTTGTTTTGGGGTTCTCTAATTTTAGTACCCAGTTCCCCTGTAACCCCCACTGCTGAACTGGAGGCAGGATGATTGTCTCTTCGACAGATGTTATTTTCATCTTTGCAAGCACCTCATTAACCTCCTTCATTGGAGGTGCCAGGTCTTTTGGGGACACGGCTTTAAATGCTGGCAATCTTGTCTGCTGTTGTTAAATGAGATTGCAGGTCATTAAGCAAGGGCCTCCTTGCAACTTTCTGCTGGCTTCCAGCAACCAATTTCAAGGGGGAAGTCAGCAGGAAGTTGCAAATCCCAGGGGACTCACAACAAGCCAGCAGGCAGGAAAATGGCAGCTGCCAGGTGGGGGAGGTTGTGTGAGTAGTCAGCATAGCATGAATGCGAAGATCAGGGGATAGATGCTGTCAGATGGGGTGAGGGCACACAGGGAAGTGCGGGTGACCAGTATAAGTGCAGTAGCATAGGGGGTTGGCTGTCCCAGGCAGGAGAGGGTGTGTGAGTAACCAGTGCAATGCCAGGGCAAGCACGGCAGGCTGTGGGTGGCTGCTGCCTGGTGGAGGAGCTGTCCCGGAGCAACTTGCAACCTTCCCTTCTGGCTTTCCCATTTACTTTGTTTTGAGAAGGTTGCAAATGGTGACCACGTGACCACAGGACACTGCAGCCAACATAAATGTATGTTGTTTTATTATTATCATTTTGTAGTAACTATCAAAGTGTAGGTGAGGTACTAGAGAGGAACATAATGTTTTATACAGTGCAGGCTTTGGTCTTTAGTTAATTATGTATTTTTCATGACTATATTTTTATCCTTTTGACTTGCATGGTAAGGCATTTGTATGTATAAAAACATGTTGCATTGGAAGTCAGACAAGAATGTTGTTCATCCTTTTTCTTTCTGTTCTTTTGCTGGCTAGTGGGCTATTTCTCCATCGAAAGAAGGATATAAACGCTGTTTCACAGATGATGTAAGCCTTGCCAATCGAAACCACTGCTTATTGTCAACCGGCCAAATTTAGTTTGCAGTAGGAAAGACTGCTTTACATCAGCAGGAAAGACTGCTTTACATCAGCTTTCATTTTTATGTGATTCTTTTTTTCTTATTGCAGCCTTGACATCACCTATTGAGTACCAGAGGAACCATAGTGGTCCTGGAGGCAGCAGCACTAGCAACAACAGTGGCCCTAGCACCTGCACTGGAATCCCCAGCTCCAGCCGTAGCAGGCCTTCCCGGATCCCGCAGCCGGTCCGACACCACTCCCCAGTCCTGGTCTCCTCTGCCACTTCAGTCCAAGCAGAGGCAGACAAGATGTCAGGTATGTCCATTCACAATTCCTCCCTGCCTCCCCACACCACCACTCTAGAGGCTGGCTTTAGCCAGGCAGGCAGGCATCCGTCCAGTATACAGCAGAATGGTCCGGAAACAGAGAAGATCCCCAAGATGAAAGCAATGGAAAGCCCCCGGAAGACATCGGGAAGTCCTTGTGGCTCGGCAGATTCAGATCAAAGGGAATGCCGTGGGAATTCAGAGGAGAACCGTTCAAGGAGCAACGTAGGATCGCTGACACTGGGAAAATCAAGACCAGGAGCCATCTCTCCAATAAACTCTCCTTCTACAATGACTTTCCCATCTCCTTTTGGAAAGGAAAATTTTACACCCAGCAGCCCCCTGCAGAAGGGCTCCTTTTGGAGCTCCATCCCAGCATCCCCTGTCAGCCGGCCAGGCTCCTTCACTTTCCCTGGGGACAGTGACTCCCTCCAGCGCCAGGTCCACCGCCATTCTTCACACAGCAAGGACACAGACCGCATGAGCACTTGTTCCTCGACCAGCGAGCAATCAGTACACTCCACCCAGAGTAACGGGGTAAGAGCCGGAGCACTTCTATCCTGCGAGCTCTTCTAAAAATCTTCCCATCTCCCCTTCTTGTGCGTGACCATCATATCTCCATACTAACTTCTGGCTCTCCAGCGCTGTATCACTGCTCTGCAATAATAATCAGTTATGCTCCAACTTTTTCTATCCAAATTTTGGTAGAAACGTTATCTGTGTGTGTATACAGAAGACACAGGCTTGCAGTATGTATACAGATACACAGAAAAAAACGTTCTAACTCTTCATTCTGCTGAAAAAAAAATATCTGCTAGCCTGGTTTCTACTAACTTTGCTCTTCGCTTTCTTTCGTCTAACATGAAGGCACAAATTTAACATGCTGTGCACAGCCACCATGGTGGAGCTCAATTCATGCAACTTCTATATTTCCATGGCAGACTTGTTCAGGGTTTCCTCTTCCTCCTCTCTTCAGATACAAGCACAACAGTTATTCTTTCAGTGTCGATGAAAAGTTGGAAGAACTTTTGAAGAACTCAGCATATTGCTGATCCAGACTCCAGCCCATTCTGTTTCCAACAGCAAGCCTGCGAGATGTATCTGGGAAGCTCACAAACAGGGCTTGAATTCAACCCTGTTGTTTCTGTTATCTGGCATTCTGATGAACACAGAGGTTTTCTTTAACTGCCACTCTGAGTTCTTTTTTTATTTCAATTGAATTGCAACATTCTGTTAACTTTAAAAGTTCAGTTAACGTTTTGCTATCTTTAAAATGGGGGAAAGAATCTTCCATTCTTTAAAAAAAAAGATCCTAAGTGCTGTCAAATGCACACATTGTAGCACTATCCATAACCAGTCTATATATTTTTAGCTGCATCACTTATCTATCTTAAGTGTTTAAAAAGCTACCGATATATAGTAGAATAATTTCAGATTCAGTTTGTAGCTGCTCCACTATTTGGTTTGCAAGGGAATGGCATGGTGGTCTGCCAACAAAATCTACAGCTTCTGTTTTGGACTTCTGTTCGAATATACAACATGTCATTCAAAGGAGACCTGAGCATTAAAAAAAAAAAGACACTGCTCATGGGGAATGTGATGGGTACATATCAACTCTTGTCCTTTCCCTGGTTCAGTGTATTGTACAATTTACAGCTCCTTTTACAGCTTCTGCACACCATTAGTTATATCTGACATGGCCTTCAGAAATGTTATTGCAAGCATGCACTACCCATTTTTTTTTAACAATATAGCACTGTCCTGATTCTTCTTCTTTCACTTACTAGAGCGTAGCTTTAGGATCGAAACTTCTGCTTTGCATGTATCCTCTTGTTTCCAACTCCTCTTGTTATTCTGTTAATTTAATTGGACTGCAGAATGCTTTTTTAATTGTTTTCTTAGGAAAACGTCAGCTTGGCAGCCAGTGTAAATAGGCTGTTAGGCTGTTGCAAGTAAAGATAATGTGTATTATTAATGCAAAGAATCAAAGGGAAAGTATCAAAAAATTAACTGGGGAAATGTGATTTGAAGCAAATTTCCCATTTTATAAGAAAACCAGGGTTTTGGATTCAAAGACGTGCAGATATGTAGAGCAAATTACAGAATTTATATCTTAATGTTTAAAAGTAACAACAGTTATTAAGAGATTGCCTAGAAACAAAATGCTGTTTACAATAAAGTATGCCTTTAGTTCTTGGTAGAAGACTTTACATTTGTTACACAAGCAACACTTGAGATTAAAAAAAAACTAGTCACTTTTCCTTATTAGTAGTTTCCCTTGTTTAAATTTTTTTCACAGGACATCTGTTCTGATAAAGAAGCAACATCCTTCTTCCAGGTCAGTGGATGGCAACATCCAATCTGCAAATCACTGTTTGCAGGACTTGTGGATCTAATTAAATTAGCCTAACATTTAATCTTGAACAGTCAAAATGCCTGAGTACATAAGTTGAGCATGGAAAGTCATTGGCAAGAGCAATGCCAATTGCAGGAAATTATGCTGTAAGTTTCTAAGATCCAAGAATGTTACAAGGTTTAAAAAGCTGTATGTGGACTTAATTAAATAGTTCTGATCTAAGGTCCTAGCTTCTTAAATGACTCCAGTTTCCTAAAAAAAATTCTAGCTTTTACAATAGTTTTTAATGCTTGGATCTTGATTTTTTTTTTAGCCATAGTTATAGCTGAAAAGTCTTTCAGCTGTTGTAGCTGAAAGAAAAAGGGTTCATTGTATGTCCATTTATTAAGAAGCATCTTAAATCCTATTTAAGATACAGCTTAATAAATAACCAGTTCTTTGTTTTGAACACAATGAAAAGGTATGTAATCAGGATTGCAGAATCAGAATCTGTGTATAAGGAAGAAGTGAGTTGGCTTGATACTCATTTCCAATTTCTGAGGATATTTAGAGATTTTTTAAATCTCTGAAACACCCTGCTCTTGATACTTTAGTAATACTAAAAAGTTTTCATTACCTCCAAAGGAAAAACTTTTGATTTTTTAATGTGTGAAGGCTTGCCCTTTGCAAAAGCAAGTGCTCAGGTTTCCCAGAATAACCATTCAGATAATTTCTGTAGTCATGAGATCATTGCTGAATATAACATATAACCTTAATTAAATGACACTAGGTATATATGAAGTTGTCTCAAACTGAATGACATCATGTGTTGGTTTAGCAAGTCAGCAAATCTAACTGACAGTAGCTCTTCATGGTTTCAAATAAAAATATTTTCTGATTTTATCTGAAAATGTCCAGGACTACACTTGAGAATTTTTGCATGCAAAAAGATGCATTTTCCTCTCTGCAATTATAAATGATCATTTCAGATATGACTGTTCAAATACATCTACATAGATGTACTATATAACCAAACAGTCTTATATTGTTATCATATCTAACAATATATTATTATTATTATTGGAGACCCCTATTGCTCGAAGGCTGTGGCTAAGAGTAATTTAATTTAAGACAATCTTCCGAAATGTATACAATATATAAGATTTTGACCACGTATTCTAGAATGTCCTGCTGAACCACAAAAAACAGTTAGGAAGCCATTTGAGGCTTTGGTGGCACAGTGGTTAGAATGTAGTATTACAGGCTAACTCTGCATTCCCTCTGCCAGCAGTTCGATCCTGACTGGCTCAAAGTTGACTCAGCCTTCCATCCTTCCGAGGTCGGTAAAATGAGGACCCAGATCATTGAGGACAATATGCTGACTCTGTAAACTGATTAGAGAGGGCTGTAAAGCACTATGGAGCAGTATATAAGTCTCAGTGCTATTGTTGTTTAGGCCCTGGCATTGGCTCCAGCCTTTCCAGTGTGTTGCTTTGCAGAAGATAGATTATAACTCCCGCTTTCCCAGGGCATTATTCTAAATATTTGGAGAAGTGCAGTACGTTGGGGAAAGTTACGTCACACTATTAAAAGGGAACTTAATCCACCCTTAGGAAACCCAGGAAATCATCGGCCTACTTTATCATTGTATTTAGCCATTTAGAGTCCCATCTGATACAGCAATTAGCCTGGAATCCGAGGCTCCTGTATCCTACTAGGAGGAAGTACAGTGAATCACTTCTACTTCAGTCATCTGCTTTCACTTTAAAATGAAAATAAGAAATGCAAGCATACCATGCTGCAACTCCACAAGGAAGTTAATTATTATACTAACAGAAAGATAATATAATTGCCCTTAGTAATAGAAAAATAGAATATTGTCTTCATACTGATAAATCTTGTTGCAGAGGTACTTAGATAACAGCACTCAATTTCATTATTTAACATCCCACTGTCATGTCGCTGCTTATAAGGTAACAGCCTTTTATTCTGTCATATTGTTTTCTATTTGTGTGCATTATCAACTTTTTCCTCCTTTTTCTTCTCTCTTTCTCTCTCTACCTAACTGGTTCTTCTATAGAGTGAAAGTAGCAGCAGTAGCAATATCTCCACCATGCTGGTGACACACGATTATACGGCAGTGAAGGAGGATGAGATTAATGTCTACCAAGGAGAAGTCGTGCAAATTTTAGCCAGCAACCAACAGAACATGTTTTTGGTGTTCCGAGCCGCCACTGATCAGTGTCCTGCAGCTGAGGGCTGGATCCCCGGCTATGTCCTGGGACACACCAGTGCAGTCACTATTGATAACTCTGATGGAACAATGAAGTAGGTGTAATGCATGCTTCTTTGATGACTTCGTTAGTTTGCAATAGCAATGGAGTCCTATAGTAGCTTAGTGATATAAACTTTTCTAGGCGGGATCCAGTTCTCAGATATATAAAATGGGCTCCTATTTATTTTTACAATACAAATAAAAACTACAAAATAAGTATTTTACTAAAATAAATATTTTACTTAGAAAGGCTGATTTAATGAAGGATAATATTTAACATTATTTCTCTAAAGTCATGGTAAAACATACATTGTTCTCAAGATATTTCTTGTCCTATCCACTGTGTATCAGCTAGGGGTCAAAAGTTACAACACTTTGGAAAACTCCAATTGAAAGCTTCAGTGGCTGCTGATATTATCTATTTTTTGTCTTTCTTTTTCTTTCTTTCTTTCTTTCTTTCTTTTTTCTATCTATCTATCTATCTATCTATCTATCTATCTATCTATTTATCTATCCAGCCTTTATTATTTTTTACAAATAACTCAAGGCATTGAACGTATCCAACACCCTTCTCTCCTCTTTTCTCCACAACAAGAACCCTGTGCATGAGTTGGACTGAGAGAGAGTGACTGACCCAAGGTCACCCACTGGCTTTCATGGCTAAGGTGGGACTTGAACATATAGCATCTTGTTTTCTAGCCTGGTGCCTTAACTATTGGACCAAACTAGCTCTCTCAGCATGTTTTATAATCTCTAACTTGTTACCACCAAGTAACATCTCTTTTATCTCCAAATTGCTGGATAAGGTTAACATATCTCAAAAGTCTATGCCCATCGTAGTATAGTTAGGGACACTGTATCCCTTAGCTACCTCACAAATCGTCAAAAAAACTAAAAGCATAGCTGCAGTTTACTAACTTGCAAATTGCCCTTATTTTACAATGATGTTAGAAATCATATATTTCATAAAGTGACAATTAAAAGTACCTCATAATCGCATTAAATAACTGTTCTCACTGTCATTTGAAGTGGGCTTCTCTTTTCTTCCCAGGTTTCTTTTCCTCTACGTTGATTTAAAACATTTTCCCCCCAATCAAAGCCATCCACAGGAAGGTAATCACAATCTGTTATGTTCTGGTTTCAGGAAGTCGTCATCTTGGCACACAGCACTCCGCCTAAGGAAAAAATCTGAGAAAAAAGACAAAGACGGCAAAAGGGAAGGCAAATTAGAAAATGGTTACCGTAAATCTAGAGATGGACTCGCCAATAAGGTTTCCGTGAAGGTATTTCTTCCTGACATTACATTTGTAAATACTTATACTTGAAAAATGTTAAAAACTTTTAATTTATAAAACATGGGATAAATTTTGCCAATATTTCCTGGAAAAAAAATAGCAAAAGGATACAAATCCAGACTAACATTCCTTTATTGCACGATGAAAAAGTTGATAATTCCATTCTCAACATACAAAAGGAAATCTCAGTTTCAATTGATTATCAAGAGCATTCATCGTGATAACAAAAAATAAAAAAAATAAAAACAGGCACAGTTTTAATAGTATAGCTAGGTTTGTAACTCATTTTATGAGGGATAGCTATATCCACTAGCATGAAAATCTTATAGGCTGGAGTAACTAAAATTATTAGTGTGAGTACCATACCATTGTGCTGTCTAAATTAATTTAGCATGAACTTCAAGATTAGTTAAATCTTTTTGATGTTTTGGGTATAATCCAATTCCTATATGGGGTGAAAGAAGCTGAATCTCTTAAAGGTTTCATTCTGACCGATTAGGTGTCTGAAATGAGATTGGTAATATTGTAATACTGATCTGGTAAGCCACAATTAATCTTTTAAGAATTAATTAATTAAGAATTTATAACTTCAAATGTCATTTCTTGACTTTGATTCCATGAAAATGCCTCCACTTGTTTTTTAATGTACAATTTAGTGAATTTGGGATGATTGGTGCCACACTCCTTCTCTGCTGTGGGGTTCATTTTTTATTTGTCTTTGTTTCTTCAAAATAATGTAATCCCAATAACCCAGGGATATCTCTAAAGTATTATCACTAACCTTTTTTTCTTTTCTTCTTTTTTTTCACCTAATTTTTTTTATATGTATCTAAATTAATGTGACCATGTGAGATATGGGGAGATAGTCACTTTGTTAATATTTACTGAAATAAGCAATAATTTGTTTTAAAGAATTTATAGTGGTTTATAAACATGGTCCCTTAATATTGCATCATATCTGTGAAGTATCAATCTCTGCATTCAGTGGTACTTAATATATATTAATAAACGGGCTTTAACACATTGTAACTCTCTGCCCACAGCAGTTCTGGAGGGCCCCTGTGGACAAGCGGGCATTGAAACTACAGCTCATATCCTGTTGTATTGCCCCCCTCTAAAGGGGCTCACAGACTCATAACAACTTACCTGATTAAATATATTGGAAACTCTGATCATTTTATGTAAAACTACTATTGTCAGATCAGTACGATTCAGTTTCTCTGAACATAGCTAAGATTTTTTATAGTCTCTGTAAAATTAGGCAGACTTTGGTCACCCATTGATTTCACCATCAAATGTAATACATTACTGTGCCCTGGGTCTGTTCAGTTCTGTTCAGCTTTGCTTTATTTAAATTTTTAATTTTTTTGCTTGTCCATGAGCGTATTAAAGATTGAATTAAATATTAATAAATCTGTTACTATTATAGGTGAAGAATTTCCTAGGGCTAAAACTCCAGACTTTCTTTAGTTCAGTTTATTATATCTGTACCACCCAAATCCCCGTCTTTCAGTTCCTCCGTTCCTCTAGAATATAAACTGAGAGAGTACCCAATCAAATATAATTTGTAAAAGGTTACATTGCAACTGCACATATATTTGAATTTGTAATGATACCTTGGAGAAATTTTCAGTTGGGTTCATGATCAAATAGGATGCGTTTAGAATGTGTCCTCAGCTGTCTTGATACTCATGGGATATATAGCATAATTTGAATAGCTAACCAAACACTAGTTCGTTAGGTTGAGGTGTTGTCAGACACAAGAAATCGGGAGTCGGGGTTGGATCCAAAATTAGTAAAAGTTTATTCCATGTTTCTTTTAAACATGCACCTGAATTACTAATGGTCAAGGAAAATTGGCGGTACTTAAGTCAACAGAAAGGCTCAGCCTATAATTTCCTGCATAAGTTTTGTTTTTGATTCTTGGCTTGCTATAATGTTAAACTTTTTTTGTTCTTAAGGACGGACATTCTGCAAAAATTTTTGTAATGCTAATTCTATTCTTCTCCTTTTCAGCTTCTCAACCCCAACTATATTTATGATGGTAAGTTGAGATTTATAAAATTGTAGTTTCACTATAAAAATGTCATTGATATATATTAAACCATCAGACAAGTAGCAAAGTGATACAACCCTTTTAAACTAGTTTATTTATTCTATTAAGGATGTGCCGATCATCCAAAATCTTCTCCATGTCATACACATGTATTCATTTAGTACGCAGCTTTGCATATTGCATTTTTTTTTTAAAAATCAATTGTTTCAAATTAATTAACAAAAGAAAAAGAATACATGCAGAACTATTAACAAAAAAAGAGAAGACAACAACCAGTTCTTATGCAAAAAGTCTACATTTCTTTGGTATGCAATCACTTAAAGCAGAGTTCCCCAATATTTCAGGCTTTGCGGACCGGTGGGGGGAGAGGATAGTTTGCACAAGTGGCCAGGAAGGGCGTGCTCACGCACAGTTCCATTTGTGCAAGGAGCACGCACGTGTGCCTGGTACTTGCACAAATGGAACATGTGCACACACACTCACATGCTGCTCATGCAAGTGAGGGTGTGTGTGCGTGTGCTTGCCGGGTGTTTCCACAGCTCAGTTGCAAACCCCAAATGGCCCACTAGTGGGCCATGACCCACAGGTTGGGTCATTAAGTAATTAAGTAATTACTTAATTAAGTAGTTAAGGCAGATAAAATTCTAATAAATAAATGAAAAATAAATAAACATGTTCATGTGCCACTCTCCTAAATATGTAACGTTTTGTACACATCTTTCGCATATATCTCTTGTAATGAGTATAACATATAAGAGTGTATATTAGCAACCACATAGATGATTTTTCCCATGATGATCTGTTCCTAACCTGGTCTTTCAGGTACTCTTATTACCGCTGTAACTAAGTCCATCCACCTTGGTACTGGTCATCCTTTTCTTCTTGTTGTTTTCACCTTTCCTGGCATAACAGTTTTCTCTAGATTGCTATTCCTTCACATAAGCTGTTGAAAGTAGGATAATTTGAGCCTGGTCAGTTGTGTCTCAAGCAAGAGCTCTGGATTCATTTGTTTTAAGGTCCATTTCTTAGTTTTCTAGGTTATCCATGGTATTCTCAATAATTCCCTATCTTACCCAAATTCAACAGTGCTAATACTCTTCCTAGCCTGTTCTCCAAAGCCCAACTTTTGCTTCCATAGAGTGTCATAGAGAATGCCACTGCTTGCACAATTCTGGTCTTTATAGATGTAGACACATTACAGCACATTAATCTTTTCCAAGTATTCACAGCTGCTCTACCAAGTGCTAGTCTGTAATATATTTCTTGACTGCTTGTTCCTTTACTATTGATGGTTGATTCTAAAAGGCAGAAATTATCCACATTAATATCTTCATTGTCAATGTTATATTTTCTATCCATATGGTTTCCTTGGTAAAAAGATAGGTGTGGTTTATCATTGCCTACTCCCACACCATATGAGCTGATGCCTTTTCCATTATTGCTAAAGTGACTGGCCTTCGCCATCTTCCAATCTTGCGGATGCCCAATATAGAGGTCTTCTTGCTTTAGCTGGAAATTAGGATGAAGTTGGGCAATCCTGCTGGAAAAATATATTCTCCAGGCATACATTTCTGTTATTCTTGGCTCACCCCTCCATGAACACCACCTCCAGGGGGAAGGGAAAGTGGAATGGATTGCTTCAAGTAGGAGTTTGAGGAAAATACTTTAAAATGCTTCCATATTTTTATCTGCATCAGAAAAGTCTCTGTTCTACTTGCTACACTAGCAATATAGTCTCACTGCTTTATATGATATTCATGTATTGATGCATAAATTGCCTTAAAGACTCTCAATCTAGTTTATTTAGTTTTGTTATGCTGCAGTTCTGTTTTATGGAGTCTTGCTTGTCAAGATTCAATACACATTTTGCTTCTTATGGTATCCTACTGTCCTATAATCACACATTTTCTTCCTTGAAAAAATATTAAAGGCAGGATAATATTGAAGCATATATATTTTGGCCTCTTTGGATTTTATGCTCACACTTATATTTTTCCATTCAGAAGCTTCAGACTTCTACATTCCCCCTTCGCCCACACCCTGTTTAGAGAAATGCATTTCCAAGCCTAGGGACAATCTCAAATCACTGTACAGTCTTCCACCGGTATATTATTTCTTGGTGAAAAAAGTGTGCAACCTACTGCGAATTAAATATCTAAACTATGCAGTATTCTGGAGAAGAAAGCATACATGCATTCAAAGTGATGTGTATATTCAGCGATCGATGAATAGAAAGGTGGGGTATAAATGTCTAAGTAAACACGTTGTTTAAAATCATATTTTGTTTCGGTTGTGATGCAGAGGTAGCATGTGTATCATCTCAAAATTGTATGAATATACTGAAATGTTGTCAACAAGGCAGTGGTCTCTCTTCGTCTTTAACGGCAACTATTTCCTTTTTCACAGTTCCCCCAGAATTTGTAATACCATTAAGTGAGATGACGTGTGAGACAGGAGAGACTGTCATTCTTAAATGCAAGGTCTGTGGTCGTCCCAAAGCTTCAATCACTTGGAAAGGTCCTGATCATAACATATTGAGCAATGACAGCCATTACAGCATCTCTTGCAGGTACTGGGCTTCTCTTCACCGCGACTTGTATCATATTGGAAGGAGATTGCAAGTGTGGGGAAGTGTAAGCAAATGTAACGGGTTTGACTTTGCCTGTCCCCATCCTAGTTCCTTCAGTATTGTGCCTCTACACTTAGAGGCACCCACCTCCCATAACAGCACTTGTCTCGTTTATTTACTTAACTATTATTCACTTTTTAAATAATTTTAATATTAGAAGAATGCTCAGTGCTTCAAAGTCAAGGACTGCCTACGCCACTTTTATAATCATAAACTGCTTGTAGGTCCAGCATGTACCCAGACATTTGTCAATATCATGGGCCATTCAAACCATTTCTTTATTTCAAAGAAAAGAAGAATATAAGTGACTTTCAGCCTCACTAAACAGACTAGTACATTTACAGGAAGGCTACAATCTCTATTGAGGTTGGCTATATTTATAATAACACAGTCTTGTCTGATTGTGCTGTACCTCCTCTTCCTTCCTTTAGTTCAGTTTATTACATTATCCCTTCCTCAGTTATCCAGGGGACTTAAAGACTGCCAGAGACTCATCTAGGTTCCCAATCAAAAGGATAGCATGTCATTTTTAGTTGTTTTCCCTCAGTCACGAAGTAGTTCAAAGGGAGGTTGGGCAACAGAGATTGTAGTGCTGTTGCAGAAGAACGATCAGGGGGTTCTGCAACCATGTGCATTCACCTCGCGTACGTTGACCCGCGCAGAGCGAGGGTGGGCAATCTGGGAAAAAGAGGTGTTTGCCATGAGGTGGGCATTGGCACAGAGGAGGGCTTGATACAAACTACACTGAAATAGTTATAGAGTATTAAGCAGATTGTTTATATTTTAGGGTCAGTGGCTTTTCTGTGAACTGCATTTTGCTTGGAAGAAAAAAATATAAATTTAAAGACTGTCTTATTTATTTATTTATTAAATTTATATACCGCCCTATCTCCCTTATGGGACTCAGGGCGGTGAACAGGCGATACTAAAAACCACAATAATAAATAAATAGTTTCTGTGCTAAAATCGAATTAAATAAATTAAAAGAGCCTTGAGTTTATCACAGCGGCAGCTCAGGAGTTCTTGGCTTCCATGACGGCCTTGGACTTGACCCAATTAGTACGTGCCCCCACTCACATAGGAGGGCACACACTGGATCTAATTTTTGTCTCCGGTCAGTGGCAAAATGATCTGGAAACAGGGGAGGTAATTACTGAGCCTCTGTCATGGTCAGATCATTTACTCCTGAAGATGGACTTCCG